>NC_048306.1:95276199-95287126 GCF_013100865.1 Trachemys scripta elegans
GATGGGAGGGTCGGCAGTGCGGCACTCGGGGGGCGTGGTGTTACAGCGGGGCAGCACTCTTCTTTTTTGCCTGGGGCGGCAAAAAAGTTAGAGCCGGCCCTGCCCAAAGGAGCTTAGCGTGTTGCTTCTATGGTGCGCTCAGAATTCTTTTTGTGTTAAGCGTCCTTCCAAATGTACTGTGAAGTGTGTACAGAACTGGTCTGACCTGATTTGATCCCAAGGGCTGTGCCTGTTGTGCTTGAGAACTGTACTCCTTGATCTAATCTCACTTTTGCTTATTTGCAGCTTTCAAATTAATAAGAGAGCACAGTTTCTTCTTCTTCTACTGGAGACCTTGAACATTCCTTTTCAATTCTCTCTCTCCCTTCTACTATTACAGTTCCTGGAAGTACCTGAGTCAAATTTACTGCTGGAATAAGCAGATGCAACTCTGAGAGTCAATGAAGTTGCACCACGGTGCAATCTGGCCCACTTACCGTATGAGGATTCTTCATCCTACGTATCCGGTTTGCTAGATTGCCCATCACCTTGATATTTAGGTGCTGCATAGGTAAATGATTGGCCAGATATTCAGATGACATAAACAGGTATCACTTCATTGACTTCAATGGAGCTCTATCCATTTGCACCGAGACCCTGGCTCTAGATAGTATACTAAGTTCCATAGTAGACTTCATAATGCTAATTAACATTTTTTATCATCAAAATGCTTCATAACATCAACCAATTAACCCTCAAAACACCCTGGTAAGAGCGGTGAGAAAATATTATCCCCATTTGAGAGATGAGGTGATGGAAACAGAAATTAAGACCAACATTTTCAAAAGGGGACACTGGTCTTGGTGCTTCAATTTTGGGTGCTCGGTTTGGACCTGAATGTCAAACATGCTAAGTACCCACAACTTCAGCTGAAGTCAAATGTGAGCTGTGGATGTTTACCATGTCTGATAATTAGGGCCAATCTGAAAAAGGGAAAACACCCAAAATGATGTCCTTTTGGGAATTTTAGTTGGAGGAATTTATTCACAGAGAGGAAGTACAGTAAGTGTACAATTTTGGCTGCACTGAAGTCAAAGGGAGTTTGGCCACTGATTAGAACACAGGAGAACCTGTGCTCAGATGGCTAGACCTTACTTCTCTCCAATTAAAGGCTCATGTAAACTTTTTTTTCCCCCTGACAGATTTTTGCCCCAGATCCCTAACTGGCCCCCTCTCAAGGATTGAACTCACAATTCTGGGTTTATCAGGCCAATGCTCAAACCACTGAGCTATCCATCCCCCCAATTAAATTAGATTATTTCTATTCTGTTGTGGAAAACTGAAAAGTGACCTTATTGTTTATAGTGAAACAGTGCTGAATCCAGAACCATGCTGCACTATGTACGCTCTTGTCTTCAGTGCCTGTTTTAGGGCATGATCCTATAAAGTACCCTTAACTATCACTGACTTTAGTGAGAGTTGACATCATGTGGACCACCGCGCCCCCCCCCCCCCCCTCCCAAGATCAGGCTCTTATTTTGGTTCAACAAAGAGTCCTTACATTGACCATGCTTGTTCATCTGCCTGGTCAATTTAACATTGCAAAAATATGTATTTAAGGTGTCGCCTTTAAATACCGCTGTGTAACTTCTTAAGCAAAACAGTCAAAGTGCAACAACAATTAATTGCCTCATCATAAAGAATGTCCTTTAGATTTATTTACCTTTAAAAGCAACTGGTACTTTGTGATCCTTTGGACTGGCTTTAAGAGATAAGCATCTAGTGAGAGTTTATGATCCAGTTTACGCTGGCATTCCTGTAAGAGACAAAAGAGGAGGAAAACATACTACAACGCTTAGAAATAGAACAGGGGTACAAAGCCTGGAACTAAGGTTTAAGATCATTTGAGATTGAAATGTCTGTTGATTCAACAAGACATATACTCTGTTCCTTGCACACCAGATTTCACTAGTGCATTTACAAAGGGACTTTCCCAGCTGTTCTGTGTACAATACAAACATCTCTGAATGAGAGCCAAGGTCTGGATTCAGATTAGATGGTGTTGAAATCCTGCAAGATCTTCTTGAGAGATTTCAATCAACCTGGTTCTGTGAAAGAGGTCCCTTCTGGTATTAGATCTGACCTGGAACCAAAACTGAAGAGACAGGTTCATATCCAGGAATTCCATCTACTAGGCTACTGAGTCTCTGATACACTATTCATTAACATGGTTGTCAAGTGCCTCCCAGAATTATAAAGTGTGCACATAAATATATTTTCCTCTATAACTTTTTTTAAATGGACATGAATACAGAAACTTTCTAAAGAGAGATGGATGGGAAAAGGGGCTCTAACAGATTTGCATTGCCAGTTTGTAAATAAACTCCACCTGAAAGAAGAGGCTATCTCCACATTGTCTCCAGAGGGCTTCAGATCTTAGCTTGTTCTGACAGTATTTTTCATACACTTGGAGATCCTCTTTCTGCAACAAAAAGAAAAGCTTAAGTAACTCAGGAGGAAACAATTCATTGAACGTTGATCATTAACCAGATCTCCTCTACATCTTCTATTCCAAATAGATGAGATCAAACCAGATCCTGGTAATAAGTCTTTATGGAAAAAACTATTGTGTAAACTATTTTTACTCTTTCAGATTTCATTACACTACTAAGATTAGCTTGGGTGGGTTGTTTGGGAAGCAGAAGCTACAGCATAGGGGGCTAGGCACGTGAGTGCTTAGACTAGAGGGCCGGGAGTTGAAAACTGTCAGTTCAATTCCTGGCTCTAGCACAGTCAGACTATGTGTGACTTTGGGCAAGCCAACCAGGTCCACATTTTCTCAAGTGGCCACTAAATTTGGCTTCCTCAATTTTTGGGTTCTGACCCTGAGACAGCTGCCACATGAGCACCCACAGCTCCCATTGACTTCACCTGTGAAAAAACTGACCCTGTGAGTCTCACACTGGGCACCAAAACTGCCTCTGATGAGTGGACATTTCTGAAAACGCTGCCTTGAATTCATGAAAGTTTGTGGCGTGCTTTGAGATCTTTGGAAGTGCAAATATTACCATTATTTGATGCAAACCTAACAATCTTGGCCAAGATTTTCAAAAGCAACTAGTAATTTTGGGTGTCTCTGTTTTTGGATCCTTAACTTGATGCACCAGATTTTTAGAGGGCAGGCGTTCAGTACTTTCTGAAAAATTAGGCTGTCTTATGTTCTCTCAAATGGGGCATCCAAAACTACTGCACACTTTTGAAAATCTTGACCAACTTTTCTATAAGTCCCTAAAAGGGAATTACCATGATCTGAGTGACAATCTAAAAAATGAACTAAGCAGCAACATCTGAACACTGCAGAAATCTAATAGAGTTTAGTTTAAATCCACAAGGGGGCTTTTCTTATCAAGAAACTTTTCCCGAGGCAGCCTTCAGAATTCTCTACCCTGAATGGTGCTGGAAGAATCCATCCTTCTGGGATTCAAGGGGGGAAAAGATGGATAATTACATGGACAGCAATGTTATTTTGCATTATACAGGGGATTAAATAATCAGTAATGCAAATTCATATACACAATGCACATAGTTCAATGGACTGGCACATAATAATACTTAGTATTTATCTAGGGCTTTACATACTCAAAACATTACAGGACCCAATCCTGCTCTCAATATCGTCAGTGGCAGGCCCCTACTAAGCTCAATGAGGTAGGTAATTCTTTCCCAATACCACACAGGCCAGGTCTACATGACAAACTTTTGCCGTCGCAAGTTACGTTTGAATAAAACAATTGCAGTTAGTATATCATTTGTGAGCATGCAAACTGGGCTCCTTGGGTCAGCGCTGCGCATATTCACCAGGATAGCTTATTTCGATGCACAGCGTAGCGCACCATAGGTAGGTGTCCCAGTGTGCAACTCTGCACCATCCAGCGCTCTGTCATTTGGAAAGTTTGAGCAATGCATTGTGGGGCAGAAACAAGTCACGCAGGGGTGATTCGGACTGCAGAGTCAAGTTCCTACCTTGCAAACTTTCTCTACCCCATAATACCGTCTCTACACCATAATTTTTGCTCCTAATGTTAAGATCCCACAAATCCTTGTGGGACTGGTCACTGTCTGCCATCTCCAACCAGTGTGGATTAGTCACTGAGCCCATGCCCAGCGGCCCTGGAAAAAATCTGCCACCAGGTGGTGGCAGCCTGGAGCCCTGGCCGCCACGTGAGTGGGGCAGGGGAAGCCCCTATGCCCTGACCCCACTCCCTGGCAGCAAAGCAAGGCAGGAAGATGCAGGGTGGAGCAGGGGCGGGAGCTTGGGGGAAGGGATGGAATGGGGGTGGGACCTGGGGCAGAGTGGGGGTCAAACACCCCCTGGGAACAGAGGAAGTCGGTGCCTACGTGCAGGGCGACAGGGGAAGCCCCTGCACCTGACCCTGCTTTCCAATAGAAGCACCGGGCGGGCACAGCAGAAGGAGCCCCAGCGCCCCAGCCCTGGTCTGCTGCAGAAGTGCAGGGGGGGGGGAGGGGCGGTGGAAGCCCCAGCATCCGGACCCCTGCTGTGGCCCTGGGACTGGAGGAGCTCTCACTCCCCACATGCCCCGGGGCCATGGTGCACGGACAGAGCTTCTCTGGTCTTGGGGCCGAAGTGTGGGGGCAGAAAGGAGCAAAAGGGGTTGCAGGGCAGCAGTGGAGGGGCAGGATGGGGGGGCTGGGTGGAACGGGGTGGGCATCAGGGAAGGGGCAGAAAGGGGTGGGGCTCTGGGCGGGGCCACAGGTTGAAAGGGTGGAGTGGGGGCGGGGTCACAGGCGGACGGGTTGGGGAGGGGCCCCAAGGCCAGAGGAAATCTTAATCCGTGGCTCCGCCTCTGTCTCTAACAGAAGCTTGGAGCCTGCAGAGCTCTGCATTATTGTCATGAGCATTGCAAGTACAGGGCGCACAAGCTGCAGGATTTGCAGGCTGCAAGAACCACCAGATCAGTGGGGAACATGACGATTTCCTGAAGGGCAGATTGCTGTGGGACATAGTGAGAATCAATACAAGGTTGTTAGTGGTGCTCACAGAGCAGCTGCAAATGGTGGAGCACCACTTCTGGGCCCAAGAACAAGCACTGACAAATGGGACTACATCATAACGCAGGCTTGGGATGACGAGCAGTGGCTGAGGAACTTTCAGATGGACACGGCCACATTCCTGGATCTGTGTGCCAAGCTTGCTCCAGCCAACCAGTGCAGGGACACCAAAATGAGAGCTGCACTGACAGGGGAGAAGCAAGTGGCGATCACACCACGGAAACTTGCAACAACGGATTGCTACCTGTCAGCGGGAAATCATTTTGGAGTTGGAAAATCCACTGTGGGGGGCCATTGTCCTGCAAGTGTGCTCTGTAATCATCCGCTGCTCTGAAGGACTGTAATTCTCAGCAACATGCAGGACATAGTGGACGGATTTGCAGCAATGGGGTTCCCAAACTGTGGTGGAGCAATAGACGGCATGCATGTCCCTATTGTGGCACCAGCATACCTTCCCACAGAGTACATCCAAAAGAAAGGACTACTTTTCTATGGTTATGCAAGCGTCGGTGCTCTTTGGGACGGTGGTGAGGTCTCCTCTAAGTACAGCACATCGCTCTTTGTTAAAGCAGCAGGTCTGCAGCTCAGCACCGGAATGACTTCTGATATGCCCGCCGCAGTTCCTCCACTTTCACGCAGTACTGCCACTGATCCCTGTGGCACCCCTTCTCCTGCATCTCCTGGGCAATCTGCTCATAGATGTCCTCATTTCTCTGGCTGGTCCGCAGCTGGGCTTGCAGAGCCTCACCTCTCCACAGGCTCAGGAGATCCAATATCTCCTGCCTACTTACTCCAGGCCAGAGCACATCTGGAGTGTGCATCCGGCATGGCCAGCTGGGCAGTTGTGCACAACCGTGGAGAGCAGCTAGGTGCTTGCCAATATGGACAATCAGGAAAAGGCATTTCAAAAATTCACAGAGTTTTAAAGGTGGAGGGGGCTTCTGGTCTCCATGACCCCTAGTCAGTGGAGTTCACAACTGTGACCAGAGCAGTCAGTACAGGGCATTGTAGGACAATGGCTGGAGGACTGTTAGGGTCAACATAAGTCACTCATTGTCTACATCCATGCTGCATTGACCTCAGTACATGGACCATGGCTCCATGATGCTCGGGGAGGTGCAGTGTAATGAAGAGCCATGGTCCAGAGATGGGAGACAAATTTAAGTGTAGACACATGCACAACTAAGTCAATGCAAGGCGGCTTACGTCGACCTCACTTTGTAGTGTAGACCAGACTACTGTGAATCAGGGCAGACGCAGGAGTAAAATGCAGGAATTCCTGGCTCTCTGTCCTGTACTTAGTCCACTAGACAATGCTGCCCCTTTGGGGTTGGCAAGGAATTTCTCTCCAAGGAATAGTTTTTTGCAGGGCTGTTGTGGGATTGTCACCGTTTAAGCTGGGATCACCCATTAGGATCAGATACAAAGGGGATAGGAGAGGACAGGGGAAGGCCAATGCCACCCTTCACTACGTTTCTATGATTATGCAATTGCAACCAAAGCAATATTAGTGGTGCAATTTCAAAGTGAGGTGCAAACTTTCCTTTGCCTGAATAGTATTGTTTACGTATGTTGCCATGGAGGGAAAGTGGCAGTGGGTAGAGAACACAGAACTGAAAGGAATCAGAAAGGGTAATCAAGCATGACTACAGATACGCTTCAGTGAGAGAGACGGTGATGGTCAATTCAAAAGCAGCAGCAGAGGGACAAACAAACAAAACAAAACTGTTCAAACTGGAGAAAGAAGGGAAAGCAATTATTAACCTATCAGTCTGATGTAGCAGCCCTCTGTGTAAACATCACACACAGCGCTGCACAAATCAAGGGGACACCAGCTCAGACAAACGTTCTGTGTCCTTAAAACTAGCCTTTCATTATGGCAAGGACTGAGAGTCGCATAGTGAGAAACGGGATTCCACAGAGGAATAATTAGGGCTATCAATGCAGAGCCAGATCTTGAACATCTCAAAGTTCAGGAATGTTCAGCTCCAGGATTTCCAACTCTAGATCTGCCTGTATATTTATATCATGCTCAGGGCCGGAGCAAGGATATTTTGCACCCTAGGCGAAATTTCCACCTTGCGTCTCCCCCTCCCACTCCCCCCGGAGCATCGCTTATTATAAACCTTCAAAAATGAATACTGCATAATGTGGCATTGTTCATTAGAGTTAATACACGTTTGGCTTGAAAATTTATTAATTTCATTATTTAGGCTACATATCTAGTCTACATATCTATCTGCCAGGAGGCTGCATCAACTGAAAATGAAAAAAATGAAATTTTATTCCTATCCGTTCTTTTTCGTGTTCACTATTAAAAGTAAAGGATAGAGAATACATGTCACTTACTAACTATGAGTAACTATTTGAATTTCATCAACTGCTTGATGTAAACATTGATTAAGAAGATGACTTTTCCTTAAAATTAAGCAATGTTGATTGTAATCGGAAATACACCTTTTTTAGTTACGTTCCTTCCTTCATTCTTTCATATCAAAATCTACTACATTTTATTCTACCTTTAGGATATCCAATTATTGTTATTAATAAAATTTATAAAATTAGAATGGCGGATACTCCGTCATACAACAACAACTGACAATATCAATATGACAAATTTCAACAACCTACCCACACATATTCACACATGATAAACATATACATTCAAATACTTCACATACACACACAATTGACACAAAGCATTAGCAAAACGATGCAGCGGCAATTGCCGGAGTCTTAGATCTGAAACAACTCAACAAAAATAATTAGCCTCAGTCAACAACCTCCGAAAACGAGTAAGCTTAGCATTATAAACAGCCTGTCAGCCTGTGCCCGCAACGCAGAGCTGGCGTTGGTAGGGTTACCATATTTGGATACAATATGATTGTCAGAGAGAGAAGACTTGGCCCATGAAACAATAACCGTATTAAGATGCGGCCTGTGAAAAAGTTTGAGAAACCTTGACTTAAATTTCTTTGGTGACATGATGTAATATTCAGTATTGTCAACCTCAAACATTCAGAACTCATGAGTTGGGCCCCCACAAAAATCACTCCATATCTGACCTATCAGTCCTCATCCGGGAGCCGCAGAGCCCGAGTGTGGCGAGGGGGAAGCCAGGGGGCGCACGGGGGCCGCTGCCCGCATGCATCCGCTGCAGGAGCCCCTGGGGAGGGCACCAGGCCACAGCCCAGGCAGGCACGCCCCCTGGGTTCCCCCTCACTGTGCTCGGGTTCTGCGGCTCCCAGAGCAGGCTCAGGGCCCCGCGCCCCGGCGGAGGCTCACATGCCTGGGAGCCGCAGAGCCCGAGCGTGGCGAGGGAGGAGCCAGGGGGCGCACGGGGGCCGCCACCCGCATGCATCTGCTGCAGCCTGCAGGAGCCCGTGGGGGGGGCGCCAGGCCGCAGCCTAGGCAGGAGGGGCAGGGGGCGTGGCTGCTTCCCGCTAGCGGTGCTGCCGCCTTTGCAGGACTGCTGCCCCCCCGTGCCACGCCGGCTCCTCCATGGCTGGGACTTGCTGCCCCCGCACAGGGCCGCACGGGGGGGGGGAGGAGTGGGGCAATTTGCCCCAGGCCCCGCAGGGGTCCCCACGAGAATGTAGTATTCCATAGTATTGCAACTTTTTTTTTATGGAAAGGGCCCCCAAAATTGCTTGGCCCCAGACCCCCTGAATACTCTGGGCGGCCCTGCCCCCGCAAGCTGACTCTCTGGTGCCTCCGGAAGGCAGCTTCTCTCTGCTGAGCCAGGGCACCGCTTTTTGGCACCCCCAACCACTTGGCGCCCTAAGTGACAGCCTAGTTCATCTAGTGGTTGCACCGGCCCTGATCATGCTCACCACTGTTGTGTCTATAAGCCTTTGCTCTTCTACGGTGCTTCCTATCCAAGGATTTCAAAATATTCTTTAGATTTAGTGTGTTCAGGGCACATATGCACAACTCCAGTTAACTTTATTGGCAGCTGATGAGTGCCTGTATGTGAGGTAGGAATTTGGTCCTTAATGTAGCACTCATGGGTTCCCTGCAGTTCAGGAGCTGACACAAACCTTTCAAACAACATTTTTTATGTGCTTCTTCTCCCAAATAAGATGACCAAGTGCTTACTGCAACTGTTGGTTCCTCTTAAATGCTCCTCTTTCTAGGGTTGGTAATACTGTCAGTAAGGACATAGTCATGCCAGGTTCTGGGCATCTCCTGCAAAGAGCTGATCGCCTTCCATTCCCACTTGATCTTCCCAGGGTCAGGCTCTAAGGATTCACCTACACCGGGGTGGGCAAACTTTTTGGCCTGAGGGCCACATTGGGGTTGCAAAACTGGATGGAGGGCCGGGTAGGGAAGGCTGTGCCTCCCCAAACTGCCTGCCCCCCCATCCGCCCCCTCCCACTTCCTGCCCCCTGACTGCCCCCCTCAGAATCCCCCTCCCATCCAACTCCCCCGCTCCTTGTCCCCTAACTGCCCCCTCCCAGGACCCCCGCCCCTAACCGCCCCCTGGGACCCCACCCCCATCCAACCTCCCCGTCCCCCCACTGCCCCACCCCCATCCACACCCCCGCCCCCTGACAGGCCCCCTGGAATCCCATGCCTATCCAACCACCCCGTTCCCCGTCCCCTGACTGCCCCCGCCCAGAACCTCTGCCCCATCCAACCACTCCCTGTCCCCTGACTGCCCCCCCGGGGTCCCCTGCCCCTTATACAACCCCCCCGGCCCCGGCCCACTTACCATGCCAAGCAGAGCATGCAGATCAGCATGTCTGGCTGCTGCGCCAGCCGGAGCCAGACATGCTGCCACTCTGCTTGGCAGGAGCGCGCAGTTCTGCCGCCCAGAGCGCTGCCTGCGCAGCGGCGTGACTCTGCAGGGGAGGGGCCGGGGACTAGCCTCCCTGGGCAGGAGCTCAGGGGCCAGGCAGGACAGTCCTGCGGGCCGCAGTTTGCCCACTCCTGACCTCCAGTAAAGCTTTTAACCATGTGTCTGTAACGAAGTAGTGGCATGGCTGGCACTAAACATGTGTCCAAACATGGTTACCACGCAGTAGTAACAACAGCAGTTCATTGTGTTTCACCCCTTCCAGAGGTTCTGGCTGTCACATGATTGATGGATGGCTTACACCCTTTTGTTTTGGGTTTTTCTGCACAGGGCCGGCTCTAGGTTTTTTGCTGCCGCAAGCAAAAAAAAATTTGGCTGCCCCCTATCCCAGCCCTGGGCTCCTCGCCGCACCCCCCTGCCGCCCCAGCCCTGGGCTCTCCCCCACAAACACACACACACCCTGACGCCCCAGCTCTGGGTTCCCCCTACCGTCCCACCATCGCCCCCCCCCCCCCCCCCCCCCCCAGCCCTGGCCTCACCCCCCCCCACACCTGCACCCTCCTTCCGCCGCAGCTCTGGGTCACTGGTAACTCGCTCCCAGGGCAGGTCATTCAGCAGGAATTTTAGATGTGCACAGAACACAGACAGGATTGGTTCCCATATGGTTACAGAACTGCAGTAAAGTGGAACAATTTTCAGCTTGTGTGATTGGAGGATATCTGGATCCATATTATAAGACTGTCCTCCATAAATGAGGAAAAGTTGAGGTGCCTTTATTATTCTTTTGTTCCACTCTTTCTTTCTATGGGGAATTTGCCAATGCAATATCACTGTCTTCCTTTTAAACAAACAAAAACAAACAAACAAACAAAAAAGGCAATGGCTGTTGAAAATAGCAATTCCAGTCCTAATAACCACTGGGAAGCATTTCTTGCTCAATTTTATCCTACTTTTTCTACAGCAAGTTACAGTGGATCAGTATATTTGATTTGGGAAAAATGAAGTAACAGCCGCCCAAACTGAGCTTGAGCACTCCTGAATTTTGAGGTGTTCAAATCTGGAAGGCAGGTGCTGGGGGGA
>NC_048306.1:95287226-95287550 GCF_013100865.1 Trachemys scripta elegans
GGGGGGGGGGGGGGGGAGCTACCCTCCCTCCCCATGGAGTGTCCTATTTTTTGAATGTTAAAATATGGAATCCCTACTCACAGTGCAGCTCACCATTCATAGCAGGCTGCAGCATGAGGTCTCAGCTTCCTCACTCCCCCAGCACCTGCCTTCCAGATTTGAACACCTCAAAATTCAGGAGTGCTCAAGCTCAGTTTGGGCGGCTGTTACTTCATTTTTCCCAAATCAAATATACTGATCCACTGTAACTTGCTGTAGAAAAAGTAGGATAAAATTGAGCAAGAAATGCTTCCCAGTGGTTATTAGGACTGGAATTGCTATTTT
>NC_048306.1:95292274-95443258 GCF_013100865.1 Trachemys scripta elegans
AAAGGTGCCACAGGACCCTCTGTTGCTTGTGTCAGAAAGGAGATCCCAGGGTGAGGATTTTGCTCTTAGTGAGGGATTTTAATTATGAGGTGAAGAAAAAGTCTGATCTGACCTCTTATTCAATAGATTGTTTTAATGATTTATTTGATTGGTTCATAGAAGCTGACAAATAGAAGAGACAAAGGGTCTGATTTTCTTTTCACTTTACACCAGTTACACACAGGTAACCCCATTAACATCACTGATTTATGCTGCTGTATGTGAGAGGGGAATCAAGCCCAAAGTCTTGTTGCTCACAGAGAAGGGCCCCAAGCTGCAAAATTTAAATCCAGATTTTGCGGTTTGTGGATCTTCAGACCAGAGCTTTCGCTCTGGCCCATTGTAAAGACAAGGGGCATTTGCAAAATTTGGATCCTTTGTTGGTTTTTGAACACCTCAAAGTTCTGGCCTATTTGGACCTGAGGTTTGCATTAGTCCCATCTCTGATATCGACCTCAGTAGGAGTTTTGCCCAGTTAAGATCCAGACTAACACAGCTACCCCTCTGATACTTGCCCAGTTAAGGACCTCAATCTGCCCCTTACAATATAGATTGTTTTATGCTTTAGAGGCTGTTTTCATTCATTACAATTAACACTGACTATAAGAAGTAGCTTAGAAAAACAGATATTTTATTGATTTTTATTACTAAAACCCTTTGAACCTGAATATTTGTCATGAATCCAATAGTGAAGGGCCTAATTAACTTCATTTGATTATAATTAGGGTCTAATTATAGAAGTATAATAGTCCCATTAGTACTATTCCCCTCTTCCCAAACAACTTTATAAATTATGGGCCTGCTTTTTAGAAGTGTTGAGTACCCACAATTCCAGTTGAAGTCTTTGGGAGTAGAGCGTGCTCAGCACCTTTGAAAATTAAGATATGTATGTTTCACCCACACAAATATCTATATAGTCCTTAAGACAGGAATTCCTTCATGTACCATGGAAATGCAGCCATCCCTGGGGTGGGATGCAACAGATTGTCAGACAGCTGGATGATATTAGAACAATGGGAGAAGGAAAGGTTATGACCAAAGATGGTAGGACAAATCTCATCTCTTATGAAAAGTGGTGTGGGATCTTTAATGGTTACTTAGAGCAGACAAGAGCTTGGCTTTTAACATCCCAATCAAAAGAACCAATCAGAGTAAACTGCAGGGAACTAAATCTGGGTACAGTTTTGCAAACCCTTACTCCTGAGAGTAATTCCATTGTCTTTAATGGGAATACTTTAAATGAATCAGCATTACTCACGTATGTAAATGATTGCACAATTGGGCCCTTTATCCCAGAAGGATAGAAGGCTAAATCAGCTCTTAGAATTTGAACCTGTAGCTCTTGAAAGTCCAGCTAGTCTAAAAGCAACGTCTAACACATGATGCTAATTTTCCCAATATAGCTTGTAGAAAACTGGTCCCAGAAAAGAGAACTGCTTTGAAAGGCAAAACCTTGTCATGGTTTTCAACTCTTTTTTCTTGGTCAAACCCTCTATTTTTAATAAACTAACATGTTTTAAGACCCGTGTGCCTTAATCACGTTAACTACTTTTTAATTTCCTTGGAGTAGAAGGCAGGCTGTTTTCCCACACACATAATTCCTCATTACTGTGTAGGGCCATGCACGTCAGCCTTAAATATTCAGTAAACAGCAGTTAGTGGCTTGTTAAAGAAAAATTAACAGCCAGATGGCTTTAGGAACATCAATAATTCATCACACACGGTTTTGCCTGATAGACCCCAATAACCAAGGAAATGGAAAACTCAACTGACAACGTTGTGACACAGAACTGTGGCGCGTGTTACAATCTTTTGTGGTTAATAGATACCAGTTACTTTCACAAGCTTCCTATTCTGAACACAATACCCTGGTTTTGTGAGTTAGCCAGAGCAAGAAAGTATTCAGGAGGAAACCGGCAAAGCAGCTTTTTGGAATAACTGCACTGCAAGCACCACCAGCTTCTGACGTGTCACAACAATAAGGCTGTGCTAAATGAGGCAGGACTTGGGAAAGCTGGCAGGGGAGCCAGAATTACAGGTGGTTACCCACAAGGAGCCATTCTCTTAACTTGCTCTGCACTTTAGTGTGTACATCAAGCAAAGGCAGACGTGGCTATCTGCATGCTGGGCTGCCCAGTGCAGAGAAACAGCACTGCCTGGTAGCCTTGGACTTTCCAAAAAGCAACAGAGGGTCCTGTGGCACCTTTAAGACTAACAGAAGTATTGGGAGCATAAGCTTTCGTGGGTAAGAACCTCACTTCAGATGCATCTGAAGAAGTGAGGTTCTTACCCACGAAAGCTTATGCTCCCAATACTTCTGTTAGTCTTAAAGGTGCCACAGGACCCTCTGTTGCTTTTTACAGATTCAGACTAACACGACTACCCCTCTGATACTTGGACTTTCCAGTGAGTGGGGCTCACTCCACAGGCTTAAACAATCAGTTACCACCACAATACAAAAGTACAGGAGACCCATGCTGATGGGTAGATTCCTTGTTTATTCAGCTGGAATATTGTGTACAGTTCTGGTCACCCGTGTTCGAGAAAGATTAATTCAAACTGGAACAGACGCAGAGACGGGCTAGTGGGATGATCAAGGCAGTGGAGAGTCTACACATATGTCTACTCTGCAATTAAAAATCTGTGCCAGCTGACTCGGCTCATGGGGCTTGGGCTATGGGGCTGTTTCACTGTAGTGTAGACTTCCGAGCTCGGGCTGGAGGCCAGGCTCTAGGACCCTGCATGGTAGGAGGATCCCAGATCTCAGGCTGCAGCCTGAGCTGTAATGTCTACACTGCAATTAAACAGTTCCATAGCCCAATCCCTGTGAGCCCGAGTCAGCTGGCATGGGCCAGCCACATCAGGGCCGGCTCCGGGCACCAGCTTGCCAAGCAGGTGCTTGGGGCGGCCTCTCTGGAGAGGGGCGGCACGTCCAGCTATTTGGCGGCAATTCGGCGGACGGTCCCTCACTCCCGCCGAATTGCCGCCACAGATCGTGATCGTGGCTTTTTTTTTTTTTTTGCTGCTTGGGGCGGCAAAAACCCTGGAGCCGGCCCTGGCCACATATTTTTAATTGCAGTGTAGACATCGCTTAAAAGAGGTTGGCTTGGTTAGCCTAGCAAAACAAAGGCTGAGAGGGGCTATGATTGCTCTCTGTAAATACATCAGTGGGTTAAACAGCAGGGAGGGTGAAGAGCTATTTAAGCTGAAGGACAATGTTGGCACAAGAACAAATGGGGATAAAGTCATCATGAATAAAATTAGAAGGAGGTTTCTAACCCTCAGAGGAGAGACGTTCTGGAATAGCTTCCCAATAGGAGTAGTGGGAGCAAATAACCTAAGGGTACGTCTACACTTACCTCCGGGTCCGGTGGCAGGCAATCGATGTTCTGGGATCGATCCCCGAAGTGCTCGCCGTCGACGCCAGTACTCCAGCTCGGCGAGAGGAGTACGCGGCATCGATGGGGGAGCCTGCCTGCCGCGTCTGGACCCGCGGTAAGTTCGGACTAAGGTACTTCGAATTCAGCTACGTTATTAACGTAGCTGAATTTGCGTACCTTAGTCCGAAGTGGGGGGTTAGTGGGGACCAGGCCTAAGTATCTTAATAAATTTATGAATGGGATTATAGGATGGGGTTCTCCTCCGATAACAGGGGACTGGACTCTGTGACCCAAGAGGTCTCTTCCAGTCCGACGTTCCTAAGGATTGCTGAATTCTGTGAATAAGTAAGAACCCAATCTCATGTAAATTAGTGGTAAAACTCCCATTGACTTTAAAGGGAGCAAGCCACAGACCAGATACAGTTCCACTGCCTCCGGGAGGAGGCAGGATTCCAGGGGTGGCCCTAGGAGGCTGAGCTTCCTGTACCCTGTGGAGCTCAACATCTTTGAGCTTGACGGGATAGGGCCTGGGTGGAGCCAGAGGATCTGCTGCTGAGCCATTCTCTTGCCTGTGGTGGGGCTGTGTTTGGGATGCACAGGACTACTGTGACCACGGAGTTGCTTGGGGCCAGGGTCAAGATCCCTTCCTGTCACTAAGGCAACTAAAAGGTTCCAATTCAAAAATCTACATTTATTAACAGCATCAATCTTTTCTAGACCCAATCCAGCAGCATTTACTCATGTGAGCGTGCCTCGTTCACACAAGCAGTCCCATGGATGCAAATGGGATGATACAGGTGAGTGTGGGCCAAGCCACTTGTGTAAGCAACTGCTGTAGGACCAGACTCTCGGTTTTATACAAACCCACGGTTTACTTACTCTTTTTAAAAAGCACCGGCCAAGAAGCTCAGGGTTCTCAATGCAATTTTCCAGCTCCTTAAGGAAAATTCTGAGAGGGAGAGAGGAAAGGCATTTCCAAGAGATCAATACATTTACACGGTGTGGGGGATATGACACTCTGGAACCCCCATATTCACCACTGTGATATGATTATATGGTTTGTACAAAGTATGCCCTTGTGAGGTAAAGTCATGATTTGCTGAAACTCATTGTTCTGTCAACATAAGTGTATCACCATTGTACATAAAGTTATAAGATTTTGCTATATGGTTGTTATTGGAATATGTTGTGTGTCTGGGAGACATCCACAGCAAGCTCTCCAATGGCAACAAGGGAGGTGGCTCACACTCAGATGGGTGTGAAGCGACCATCGCCAGCCATTGACCCAGCAGCGGAATTGTAAACAAGAGATTTACAATTCAATAAGAAACAGTTGCTCAAGCGCTACACAATGGGGATTGCTTAACTCCGTAGGTATCGGGACATGTGATGCTTGACTCCATGTTTAAGCCAGTATTTTTCTCGGCACATGAACTGAGTATAAAATAAGAGACAGTGGCATTATGAGCCTACCTCTCTCCTCGCCCACCTATTCTGAAGGCAACAGGAACGTTTGGAAGAAAAGACTTTGAACTGGGGAGATTGGTCCCAGGCTGAGCAGGGAATTCAGCCTGTGTATTAAGAACTATGAACCGCTTACAACACCTAGTGGGGTGAAAAAAACTGCTTGATTCCCAATCTTGCTTAGTCTGATAAAGTTTAGGATTTAGACTGTGATTTTACCTTCTATTTCTTATGTAACCAATTCTGTCCTCTACACCTCACACTTATAAGCACGTAAAAATCTACCTTTCTGTAGTTAATAAACTAATTTTAATGTTTCAACTTTACCAGTGAGTTGGTCTAAAGTGCTTGGGGAATCTCCTCAGATTACAAAGGCTGGTGCGTGTCCACTCTCCTTTGCGGAAATGGCGAACTAATTAATGAGCTTGCATGGTTCAAGAGAAGGTCTTGAGCAGTGAAAGACGGTACATTTCTGGTGTGTAAGGCGGGGGGGATTTGTTGGTGTCTCCCTGTGTATAGTTCCTGAATGGCTTAGAGAGCATGCACGCAATTTAGCTGTGTGTTGTTGGCTGAGTGATCACAGCGCCTGGAGGGATTTGCTGCTTGTCCCTAGCATAGCGTTGCAAGAGACAGCCCAGGCTGGAGAGTTAAGGGGGTTCAGCCATCCCACAGGTCCAGGTTGTACCCGGGGGTCTGTCACAGGAGGCCCCATCTAAACCTAGAAATAGATGCCTCGCAAGGGAGATTGCTGAAAAACCATGAGGTCCCTGATCCAACTACTGGAGATATACATTATTGGGGGTGGAGCCCTTTGGAGAAATGGGGCCCTCTTCAGAGTTTGGTGTCTGAATCAGACAGTTGTTGGTCCATGTTAGTAATGGGGTTATGACCTGTCTGGGTTCCATAGCCATTGGGGGTCCATTTCCAGTTGGGTGGCCCAACCTTCTGCATCTCAGTTGGTTCTGAAGGGATGTAGCAGCAGACAGGGAGAGGGCAAAAGGGTGCAGAGCACATGCAGTTGGACTCAGTAATCCATCAGGGCCAAAATGCTGTATATGAAAGCAAGGGGTGGGAGTTTAGGGCCAGATCCAAAGCCCATTGAAGTCCGTGGGAATCTTTTAACTGACTTTGATAGACTGTAAATCAGGCCTTTTAGTGTGGGGACAGACAAGGTTTAGGGGAAGGCTGAATGTCTCTTTCCTGCTTGAACCCCAGAAAGGGAAGAACTTTCATTTTAAAAAAGGATGGATAAAGCTGGAAAACAGAAGGACATTTATTGGGATAATTATTATACCTTGGAAAAGGGGAGGGACTTTTCTTGTTTTGTTCAGCCAGTTGTTACACCTTACGCATGCCTCCTCTACGCAAGGGAATTTTGAAATCCCTGCTGTTGCTAATGTCAGTTCTGCTGCACTGGGATTAGCAACAGTAGGAAATTTTTAATACGTTTCCTCAATCTCCAGGAAGAGCATCGAACATACTTTAATCTTGTCTATTAAATTAGGGTTTTCAGCACGAATTCAGCTGCACTGATTGCTGACCACAGATGTCAGCAACAGGTATACTTCCCCCTGTAAACAAGGATTTTGGAGGGGGCATCGTAGATGAACATTTGACAGATGTAAACACCTAGCAAGGAGTGCAACCAATCGGATTATAGCTACCAGTAATGGGAAGACATAAAGACAGGAAAAATTAAGCTGAATATTAGGGAAAATTTCCTGACAGCAGAGGAAAATGAGAGTCTTATCTAATAAAAGGCTGCAGGATTTGTGTCCACAACATCTATTATGTTCCAAGGAAAGGGGTAAAGGACTTCTCACAAGGGACATTTAAAACCACTGAAGTTACGACAAACCATAGCACATGCACAACAGGATACAAGCCCACACTGACAAGGAGATGAATTAGATGACCTCATGGGTCTTTTACATTGTTCATGATTCTATAGTGGGAGGTGCACACACAGGTAAGGTGAGGACTACATTTCTTGGCTGCTTATTTGTGGGACAGAGAAAGCATTGTAATTGCTTATTCATTAAAGTGTAAATTACTAGGCAGTAAGTATGTACCTGTTGTGGAATTCATAGATTTCCGGGAGGTTGCCAAAAAGAACTTCCTTTTTGTTCTGAAGAGCCAATGGGATCAGATGAATTAAGTCAGGATTGTCCATTTCTGAAGCATAGCCCTGTGTAGAGTGAAAAAACAATAGGCCAATTTTCACCAGGAAAAATACATACTCTGCTTGAGATATTTAATATGGTGATACTGTCGCTATGCACCGCTCATAATTGCACAATCTGACCCAAATCCTATTTGCTCTTTGTTCTCTAAATACGACAGGGGTCAAATTGAGCTGGTTCATGGTGGCTTCCCATACCAGCACTTCTCTGGTGGCCCATCAGTTCCTGTTGATTTTAAGATTCCACTGAGTACCTAGCCCTCAGAGTTGTGATGATACTGTTCCAACCCTGAACAGAGGTGGTGCTGAGTCTACAGACAGAATGAAACAACAGTTCTGAGGGTACAACTTTGCTTCGAGCTAGAGGTGGAATTTCCTCTTTGCGGAAACATACCCAGGCTAGCTCTGATCCAGTTAGTACACTAAAAACAGAAGTGTAGCTGCAGCGGTGGGAGCAGCAGGAGGGGCTAGCCACCCAAATGTGATTCCATCCAAGATGCCAGGTACGTACCTGGGCAGCTAGTCCCTCCTGCCGCTGTCATTGCCATGGCTACACTTCTATTTTTAGCATGCTAGTTTGATCAAAGCTAGCAAAGATATGTCTCCTTGAGCTGGAAATTACCTCCAGCTCGAAGCATAGATAAAACCTAAAAGTCAAAAGTTGACCCTGCCCTGTGGGAAGGGAAGGCCTTAAGCATAACAGGGTCCTTGTAGTTCTGCAGCACAGGGCTCTCCACACAGAAAGAGGTTATGTTTATTTGGATTTTTACAAACTATACGAGAAGAGGACTCTGGGAGCACTTAACGGGCCTTTAAAAATACACTAATAAACCAATAAACAGACCCGTCAATTTCCCCAGCTCAAATCAAATAACGAAGGGACAACATAGGTATGAAAGAAGTTAGTCAATCCCACACACACGGTTCCCAAAGTCCCACACAACCACCACCACCAGCCCTACCCAACACCTGTCTTCTCACAGACCCTGGAGAACAGGTGGGCCTTTCAGTGTGCTCTGAAGGCCACCAAATTCAGGCTGTTACAGACCTAAGGAACACATGAGTTCCAGCTGCCCTGCTGAGAAGTAGCCAGTACGTAGATCTGCCACTGTACGTGGACCACAGACCCAAGCCCCACACAGAGGGAGCACACAGGGGCTTTAATAATAGCTAGATCCATGTCTTGTATTAGCACCAGAAGAATGGCTATACAGCTGCTCTATGCCAACACACTGGATTGGGGGAAGGATTTTTTTCCCCTCAGCCATTCTTAGATCCTCTGCGCAAAGCTCATTTGCTTAACTTTAGCGCAATGAAGTTTAGCATTTGGTCCTAAGCCAGGTGTGAATCACCCCCATTCATCTCAATGGAGATGGTTTTGTCAGAGAGATACTCTAGTTCTCAAGGAATTATTCTGGGGAAGTTCTATGGCCTGTGTTAAACATAGGCTTGTAAGGATTCAATTGTTATCAGTAAATGTCAGTAAACATCGAATTCACTGTACACATAACGACAAAAAATATTTCCCTCAATAATAATCGAAATTTACAAATATGCAAAGTCAGAAAAATGCTGCTTGAGAATTTATTAGAGTCAAAATCCAGTGATTTAGACTTTTGAATTGGGCTTAGTACAAGCGTACTAGCAAATGAATAGTAAACAAAAAAGTACCATTTGTTGATTTAAGGAGCGTACTTGGTATATTTTGACATGTGACATTGACAATTTGTGTTTCAATGGTTTATAAGACTCTAACTTTTTGAATCTCAGTGTCTACTGTCATAAATAACTGCCTGAGCCACCCATAATTTTGTGCAACTATGAACATTTAAATAGATAAAAGTTTAAAAAAATGCTTTAAAATAAATACCAATATTATCCATCAAAATTATTTTAAAAAAGAAATCAAATTAATAGAATCATAGAATATCAGGGTTGGAAGGGACCTCAGGAGGTCATCTAGTCCAACACCCTGCTCAAAGCAGGACCAATCCCCAACTAAATCATCCCAGCCAGGGCTTTGTCAAGCCGGGCCTTAAAAACCTCTAAGGAAGGAGATTCCATCACCTTCCTAGTAACCCATTCCAGTGCTTCACCACCCTCCTAGTGAAAAAGTTTTTCCTAATATCCAACCTAAACCTCCCCCACTGCAACTTGAGAACATTACTCCTTGTTCCATCATCTGCTACCAACGAGAACAGTCTAGATCCATCTTCTTTGGAACCCCCTTTCAGGTAGTTGAAAGCAGCTATCAAATACCCCCTCATTCTTCTCTTCCGCAGACTAAATAATCCCAGTTCCCTCAGCCTCTCCTCATAAGTCATGTGCTCCAGCCCCCTAATCATTTTTGTTGCCCTCCGCTGGACTCTTTCCAGTTTTTCCACATCCTTCTTGTAGTGTGGGGCCCAAAACTGGACACGGTACTCTAGATGAGGCCTCACCAATGCCGAATAGAGGGGAATGATTCTATAATTCCTATGAATTTATCCTAGAAATTCTGCCAACCCTAATTATATGGAAGGTCAGACCTGATAATCACAACGGTTCTTTCTGGTGCTAGAATCCATAAAAAAACCAGGATGTAGACTCTGAAGCCTGATCGTGATGTTTCCAAGTTAACATTGTTAACTATTTCACTGCTGATCCTTTTATGAGAAACATTCTGCTCCCCCAGCACCATCACTGCCCCCCTAACTTAACTCCTGACGTAAAATACGTAGAATAGCCTTAATTCTTCAGCTTCTTGGCTGAAGTGCCTTATAATGGAAAACCTGTGCCTTCGAAACAAGGAATGGGAATTGTGAGTGCCCAGCACCTCACACAGAGGTCCTCAAGGGTAAAAAAATCACTGCAAAAAGTAAGCTTATTACTCATTCATTAATAACTCAGAAGAAGATAAATACTGGAAGTTTGCACAGAAGCATTCACCTTACCTCTATTATACTTTGAAGTTCTTCTACATAAACCCGCTCTGTTTCTATCAGTTCATTTATTATGTGGCTAAAAGAAAAAGAGAGAGAGAGGGTTATAATAGTTACCAATGTTGCAAAGCACAAAATATCTGTTCCTTTTATATCACCACTTCAGGACTATCCACAAATTATCTAGACCATCAAGGGTTATCCTACCCTCACTCTTCAACACCAGGTGTGGCAGATAAGCTTAGAAGGGCCAAGTATCCCATTAGATGGATATATTTCTCCAACTCAGTTTTAATGTCTTCTCTGCTTAAAATGCGTCTTGATTATTTGTGTCACTTTTAGATCTATCTGGTTCACCCTGTGGTCGCTCTGGTGGGGAAGGGAGGAAAAGAGATTTCCTCTGATAGTTTCAGTGATAACATATTAAGAGGCAATAAGACAGAGGACTTTATCTTCCTAGATTAGGTTTATTTAATTTCTGTTTTGTTTCCTTGTTATAAAATAAGAGAAACTAATGATGTTTGCCCCCACAATGCACATGGAAACAATTACGTCAACATAAGTTTGTAATGTAGACATGGCCTCAATGGAGAAAAGGCACTTGTGGTATTAACTGAGAGGTAACTAGGGGAGGTCAGCACTTTATATACCCTACTCCCTCCCACCAACCATATCTTACCTTGCCTAATTTACTTTGCAGGAAAACAACAATGCTCTGTTTCCATTCTGTTTATTTCAGAGAGATCGCTAACATGCGATAGATATCCTATCGTAAAAACACGTCTCTTTTTTAATCAATGAAGACAACCCCTAGCCTGGAGTACATATGCTGCTGGCTGCCAGTGGCATTTTATGCACTGTGTTGATTTGACCTTGTGTTGCCATCTCTCACATTACTCAGATCGTAAATTAAGCATAACTGGATTTTTTTCCAAATAAACCCATATTGTCACAGTCAGGTCGTGGGCAGCCAGACCTAGTAGTCAGAGCCAGCGTCTGTGATCACAAGACTGGAGTCAAGTGAGTCAGGATGCCAGGAGGCACAGGTGTAGGCTTCCTCCTTTCTCCAGGGGTGCTCAACTCCGGGTCAGCCCCAGGCCCTGCCCCCACTCTACCCTTTCCCCCAAAGGCCCAACCCCCATCCTGCCTCATCCTATCTCTACCCCCCTCTTCCCGCCCCGGTCCGCCCCTGCCCTGCCTCTTCCCACCCAGTTCTGCCCCTTCCCCTGAGCACGCCCCATCCCCGCTCCTCCCCCCTCATGCCTCCTGCATGCCGTGGAACAGCTGATCACAGCGGGCGGGAGGCGCTGGGAGGGAGGGGGAGGAATTGATCAGTGGGGCCGCCAGTGGGTGGGAGGCACTGGGGGCTGGGGGGAGCTGGCTGCTGGTGGGTGCTAAGCACCCTGGAGCACCCACGGAGTCAGCACCTATGCCAGGAGGTCAGAGTCAGGGGACAAACTGGAGGTCAGGACCACGGCTCAGATGCCAGGAATCACACCAGGAAATCAAGCAGCAAGGCACACAGTCCAGAGCAGGGTGAAGCCCCGTTGTTCAGAGAGCTTCCTCTTTCTGCTGCTGGCTTAAGTAGGGCCAGCCGGCCAACCAACTTCTCCGGGACTCCACCAATAGGATTCCGGGGGTGGAGCCTCAAACCGGGGCTGAGCTTCATGGGTCCCAGGTAAGCAAGCATCAGCAGCTGCCAGATGGAGGGCTGGACCATGTCTGCTCCTGAAGACCCATTTTTGAGACTCATGGGTCATGACACATATGGGTAAACAGCTCTATCTGAGCAACCCCATATTTGTAATAGCTTTATTGCTGCCTCTAAGAGACCTGGGACATGCCCAATATATCAGATCCAGCCACGCTGAAGTGCCAGAGGGAAACTGGCATTTAAATAAGACAACTCATTACTCACACTGATCAGATATGCATTGGAAATTATTAACATATCTTTTTACTTCTGCTTCAGTTCTGCAAGTGTCCAGTGTTTACAGGTTTATTACCTGTTCTGATATATTATGCGTGCAATGCTAAGACAACTATGCTGCACTCCGATGCCACCTTTAATACTGCAATTTCCGGCAATGGCATCCTACACATGGTGGTATCTCGATCATGTTTGTTTGCTATTGCTGGTATTAATAGAAAGTGCCATTTAAAAAACCCAACGCTGCAATGGAGTTCAACAGAGCTCAACAGAGCAGAGATTGGGCATTGAGCCACTTGATTCTACACACAGTGTGGATCATCTGGCCCAAAATCCTGGAGTGGATGGGACGTAATGGACCACCTCTTCTAATCTTGGTCAGTGCCTATGGTAGGGGCTGCAGGACAATTCTCAACTGGCTGCATGCTGGGGTTCAAATTCCATCCCTCCCTTATAAAGATATACTACAGAAGTGATCCTCAGATCTCAATGGTTCAGGAGCGAAACTAGCAACCAACATGACCCAAAAGAGTCACAGTAGTGGGAATTCATTGTTCCATTTACTATAGTATATGTATTCATATTTAAACACTAGGATAGGGGAAATATTTAGTTTATATATATTATTCTCACAGCAAAATGACTGACCCAGTATTATTATTTGATCAACTACAATTGGTTAATAACATAGTAAATAATTGGTTAATAATTCAGTCACACGGTGTTTTAATATCGTGGGCTGCAAACAGCCGCAGGAGACGCATTAAAGAGCCTCCTGCAGCTCGCGAGCCTCAGTCTGAGTATCGTTGTATTACAATATTCTACCGTGATGGTATAAAATACCCCATCTTAGAACAGGGATACTCATGTGCTCTGCGTGATTACTGTAGAATATGGGCGTAACGGTTTATAAAGGGTTCTTCAGCCCTGTGCACCTTTTCCTGAGTGCACGCTCCGTTTGACTTGAGCCATGCACTCTGTGCCAGGCTTCTGCTTTTAGTGCCAAGATTTGCCTCAAGATATACACATAAAACTCCAGTGGACTTCGATGGGAGCTGCACACACAGAGCTGAGTGTGGTATTTGGCCCAAGAAGTGTTTTAAGAACATAGTGTGACTTGCTTTACTTACCAGTTGCAACAAATAAAGCTGTTTCTGTATCAGAGGGGTAGCCGTGTTAGTCTACTTGCATCTGAAGAAGTGAGGTTCTTACCCACGAAAGCTTATGCTCCCAATACTTCTGTTAGTCTTAAAGGTGCCACAGGACCCTCTGTGACTTTTTAAAGCTGTTTCTGGTTACTCTGTGTCTTTCTTTTAGTGCAAGCAGTTACTGTCATTCACCTTTGTGTTTTGCTAGCTTTTTAATGTTGCAAATGATAGTAAAATTAGAAAGAAATAATGAAGACAGCATATGGATAAGTCCTGGAGACAATCATTGAGGACAGGTCCAAGCCAAAGGCTAGTAATCCTAATTAATATAAATTATAAGTCTCAGAGGACCAGTTAAAATTCAGCTAAAGGTCACTAGTGGCTAAAAGCTGTTACCATCTTATTGCTGTTTGGTGGCCTATTTGAAAGGAATTGGGTGGTCCCTGTTTAGTTCACACTGGACCAGCACCACATTTGGCACCCTTGCTATCAGTCTCAGCGGAGAAGCTAAGGATTACATTGTCCATGAAGACTGAGCTAGTAATACGGCCTGGGAAGAAACGCACACACACATCATGTGCATGGATAAATGCATGTGCAAACCCCATATTTGCATGAGCAAAATGGTGCTTCCTATGCAAACTCCTATTCAAATGCATACTCACACAGTCTGTATGCACAACTATGGGTTTTGCACATCCAGTCACATACATGAATATGTTATAAGTGGGCACACTTTAGAGGCCAAGATCCAGGGACTGTTCTCAGTTACTTTCTGTACATCTAGAGTAACTTCATAAAGTCAGCAGAATTATGCCGAGTTTATTTTAGTGGTCTTTTGAGAGCAGAATTTGAACGCAAGTTTTTGAAACATGTCCCCACGAATCAGCTTTTTGAAACATTGTTTCTGAATCAGTTTCTAAGACTAACTCATTTTAAAGAAACCTCTAATTCTCTCCACCTCTCTCTCTCTCTCTCTCTCTCTCTTTTAGGGAAGGCCTAAAAATAGAATAAAAAGTCACTACATGGGAAAGAGTGAATCAAGCACCTGGGTCTGTGCAGCAGCGTTGGGAGCTTCAGGGGTTTTATTAATATTCCCAATATAGATTTGAAAAGAACTGTCGCGCTGTGTAAAGATATCAGTGCATAAATGTGTCATTTGGGAAGCTGGATAAGGTCATCACACATGAACTTTATGTATTTGCATATTGCGTGCAGTGATGCTGATTTACCTGAAAACAGGACACAGATTTTCCATACATCATTTGCCCTCTTACAGAGCAGGTTTTACCAGGTCTGAATCTGAAACTGATGCAGACACAGCTTACAAGTGAATCTGAAAAGCAAATGATTGGTCTGCTGGTTTCCTAGTAACCTGCCATGATAGACAAACAATAGTAGGGTGCCTTTCAAAGACACAAATTAGAAGAGTCCAACCAGGAGAGGAAGCCTTTATTGTCCGACTATCTATAAATGATTAAACAGAAGAGGATGGTTTGAAAAGCCTGATTCTTTTCTGGATCATAGTTTATTTATGTAGAGATTGTCAGCTCTTTACTTCATTCTTTTGAATATTCACTGATTCTTTTATATTTACCTATTAATTTCCCTCTAATCTTGTTTGGAGAGTAATCTCCATGCAGAGCATTTAAAACTACAATTCTTCACATGATGAAATAGTTGCATTAGTGGAGATTCTGCAGGGATGCCTGGGATACGTCCATTAAAATTCCAGGGACCTCACAGAATCTGACAGACTTTTCTTTAATTAGATTTAATTCTATTATTTTTATTTAATTCTATAGGTGAAACATACACACAGATTTATTACAGATAATAAATACTTTAATATTCAAAGTGTTATACACAACTTATTTAACTAATCTTTACATCACTCCATAAGAGACAAGGTAGGTGAAGTAATGTTTTATTGGACCAACTTTTCCATTTTGGGAGAAGTGAAGGGGAATTTTTTGGCTTGCTCCTGGCTGCCTAATGCTGCCCTACTTCCTGGAGAGCCCAGAAACATAGATGATTCTGTCCTTTCTCTTTCAAAGACAGGTAAAGTGAATACCATGTAGGTTACTCTATGTGTGCTCTTCATGCACGGATATCAACAGGCATTCTCTATTAGAGGAGAGATTTTCCTTGTTCGCTTAGCCAAAATTTCCCACTCTCTCCACTGCAATGCTGTATGGTCATTCCAGAAGTAGACACATTTAAGTGGTTTTGTGTGCATTATATATAGTCAATGGGAGTCTCTCCATTGGCTTCAATTGGACTTTGTGATTGTCACACACCTAGTGGTCGGAGCAGGACTCTGGACTAATGGTCCAAGCAGAACCAGAGAATGGAACTCGAGGTGTAGTCAGGAGGCAAGCCAATGGTTAAAGCCATGAGTCAGGAGCCAGAACAGAAACAAAGGGCGGAGCTGGAGGCGTGGTCAGGAGACAGAGCCAGGAGTTAGGAATCAGGAATTCAGAGGCAGGCAGGGATTAGGGCTGGAGCGGAGCAGGCAAGGGCTGGAGCAAGGGTGGACAGGAAGCGGGTCTGGCTCAGCTGCGGGCATGGAACGCATTGAGCAGCCACTGTGCAGCTGTTGCTACAGGGCTTAAATGATGATCTCTTGGCTCTTCTGATCAATCAGGGAGCACAGTCCGTTAGTGCAGGTTTATTGGGCCCAGCCAACCTCACTGGGTTGCTAGTCAACTGAGCCCAGAAGCAGCTGAGTTCCTGACAGTGATCAGCATTTCTTTATTTCATCTTCTTTATTTTTCTGTTATGGTCTTTCAGATCTTCACTGTCTGGTCTGCTTAAACCTTCAATTAAATATACAATCTCCAATGATAAAGGCCTGATTATGTCCCTGTGCAATAAGAACAGCCTTACTAAGTCAGATCAATGGTCCATTTAGCCCAGTATCCTGTCTCCAATAGTGGCCAGCACCAGAGCTTCAGAGGGCATGTACAGAACAGGGCAATTTTTGGAGCGATTGCTCTGTCATCCCTTCTTGGCTACTGGCAGTCAAACAGTTAAGGTCACCCCGAGCATGGGGTTACATCCCGGATCATCTTGGCTAATACCCACAGATGGACCTATCTTCCAGAACTTATCTAGTTCTTTTTTGAACCCACTTATACATTTGGCCATCATAACATCCCCTGACAGTGAGTTCCACAGGATAATTGTGCATTGTGTAAAAAATACTTGCTCTTGTTTGTATTAAACCTGCTGCCTATTCATTTCATTGGATGACCCTGGTTTTTGTCTTTTGGAAAAAGGTAAATAACACTTCTCTATTCACATTTTCCACACCATTCATGATTTTACAGACCTCTATTGCAGTTCTCAAACTAGGGCCACCGCTTGTTCAGGGAAAGCCCTGGCAGGCAGGCCAGTTTGTTTACCTGCCACGTCCGCGGATTCGGCCGATCAAACTGCAGGCCCTAGTTTGAGAACCACTACTCTATTGTACCCCCCCTTAATGCCTCTTTTCTAAACCGAACAGCCCTAATCTTTTTAGTTTCTCCTCCTGTGGAAGCTGTTTCACACTCCTGATCATCTTTGTTGCCCTTCTCTGAACCTTCCCAGTTCCACTACATCCTTTTTAAGATGGAGCAACCAGGACTGGACACAGCACTCAACGGCAAGGGCCCACCATGGATTTGTAAAGAGGGATTATGATATTTTCTGTCTTACTATCTATCTCTTTCCTAAGTCTTCCTACCATTCTGCTAATTTTTTTGCCCACCACTGCACATTGAGCTGAAGTTTCCAGAAAACTCTCCATGATGATTCCAAGGTCTCTTTCTTGAGTGGTAACATCTAATCTAGAACTCATCATTATATACGTGTAATTGGGATTATTTATTCCAATGTAAAAACTGTGTAGGGATCAGGCAACCCGCCCAGTGTTTCCTTTCACTTAACATTCTTCTGCTATTTCTTCCATTGTGATTTGGCCTTGTAAATAAATCCTATACTGATAGTCCTCTCTGACTGCACAATTTAAGAGAGTTCACTCTTGGCCTTTTGAAGTCACATTAAAGGTGCATCTGTTAGTCCTCAGTAGGTGGAACAAAGAGGTGGGTGTCTGAATCATATCTCAGCATCTAGGGCATTCCTGTGTTTTAAATTTAAGATAATCCAGTGAGCACACTCTCTGGTGTTGTAAACTGGAGAGTCCATAACAATTTCAGCCTACAAGATAAAAGCCATCCTCCATCAGGGGTGTGGTGGGGAGGTGTCCGGGAAAGAAGTCTATGACAACTGGATATGCAATGTGCGGAGATTTATTTAGAGGGAGTGGTCACCAGTGAATAGCACAATCACCTTCTTGCAATTCTTTTATTGAAGAAGCCCATTCTTTCCCTATTCAGCTAACAAGGCAGGTCCACTGAAACCAGTCATCCATTTACTGAGCGTTTGTTCTAGTGTTTGCCATGTAAATACATTGTTTTCCTTCATCAAAGCAGCAAAAAACAGGATGAAACAGAGCTGATGCTTTCTCTCTTTTGCTATCCAAAGGCTCCAATGGTTGTCACCAGATTGAACTCAGAGGCTACATGCATTACCACCTGCTTATACAGGATTGGATACTGAAGGTGCTAGTTACAGTACGTATAAACAAGCTCTGGCCTGGGACAATGTCAAGTCCCGAAAGTTGGATTTGAGAAATTCGTGTTGTTTATTCAAAGGACATATGAACCATTCAATGTATTTGATCCAGTTTATTGGTAGAGGTGTCATCTAAGGACTTGAACCAACAAGGAGCAGTAGAGACATCATGTGCTTCAGCAGAGCTAGAAAATAATCTCGTACCTGGGAGTCTTTACTTTGTTGAATTCCCTGTACAACGCGTACTAATCCACTTTGGGAACTGGAGGATCAAGAAATCTGCAAGTTGAACTTATCTCCACTGGGGTCAGGAACGCCCAAATTTTATTCCCAGTTCTGACACTGACTCCCTTTGCAACCTTGGACAAGTCTCTTAACTTCACTTTGTCTCGATTGTCTCATTTGCATTATCTGGTTGTGTTAGAGCTGCCTAGTCCTCAGCCCTCAAGAAGCAGATGGGTAGAGCGTGAGCATGCCGGGCCAAGTCCATTGTGCAGTTGTAGATATGTGCAATTTGAAGATGAAAGTGGGAGCATAGTTAGGCCAATGTTGAATGTTTAGCTTTAGCGTTAGGTTTTAAATACTGAAAATGTCAGGATGCAGACATTGCCAGAACAGGGCATTTGAACTGGCCTTGTCCATCATCTCTGAATTGTCCCCTCAGTTATGCAGGGAGTTTTTCATATGGAAGCATATATCAAGTAGACAAGCCTGAACGACAATCCATTAAATATGTGGTTTACATAATAGGGCCGAGGAAAGCTTACGTCACTGTAATATTCAGCACAATAGATATTTAAAGTCAATATTTCAAGTCAATAAGTAGGACTTTTGACATAATTTCCCCCCTGACTTTAACTAATTATTTACTAAATGCTCAACTACTACAGTGGTGTGTGCGGGTTAGATAGTCAGGAAATATTTTTATCACCACTATACAGATGGAAAAACTGAGGTAAAGAGGTTAACAGACCAAGATCACAGTGTCGGAATCAGGATTAGGACTTGGTAGTTCCTGGCTCCCCATCCTCTTTTCAGGTGATGTAGTTAATTTGGTTGCTTATTACCAAACTATTTGCTGGTTAGGTCAGCTAATTATGAGATATAAAACAGTTCCCTGTGGCCAGTTATTTTGAGAGCACTGTATGTGGGGCAACTTCTTATATACAAAGGGATCCAGGCATTTTGGAAATGGCAAAACACTGAGTTAAAAAAAAGTGGCACCTGTGGTGAGATTCAACTACAACAGAGATATATTTCTTCTCATTCAAGTTTCGGTTGCAGCCATGTGTATATCTGTCAATATAATGCTGCGGTTCATTAGGAACTGTCTGTACCGAATAGACTTAATTCTTCAAGAAAATCTCTTTCTGTCATTTGGAAAGGGGAATAAGTCCCAGAGAAAGATCTTCAGAAATTCTCTTGGTATTGACACCTCTTCATCAATTATTGGGAGTGGACCACATCCACCCTAACTGAATTGACCTTCAACATTGGTTTTCCTCTTGTAAGGTAATTCCCTTCTCTTCATGTACCAATATATATTTATGCCTGTATCTATATTTTTCACTCCATGCATCTGAAGAAGTGGTTTTTTTTAAATCTGTTAGTCTTTAAGGTGCCACCGGACTCCTAGAAATTTTCTATGTCTATAGTTACAAGATACCAAAGTCAAAGTTCCACTTGAATGAATTTGTTAGTAGTCATAAAGATCTTTTACCCCTGTTTAAGGAGAAGATTATGTGGGACTGATCCATGACACAAGTGTCTCTTGAATGTTGGACAGTGGGCATTGTTTTTTAACTAGGAAATGAACTATTAGCACGAGGAGAGAATGTCAAACATCCCTCCTAAAAGCAACTATCTTGGTAGAATAGAAGTTTCCCTCACACAGCAGCTGAAACATGAAATCTCTCCTGTCCCACATGGTGCAGAGGACTAAGAGTTTTCAAGATAAAACCAATTTTTAAAATTTCTAGTGGCAATTAATACTTGTAAACTGCTTTGAAAATTGAAAGGGCTAATATTATTGGGCTTGATTCTGCTCCCACAGAAGACAATAAGGGCAAGTCTCCACTACAAAATTAAGTTGACCTAAGTTATGTTGATGTACAGCCACTGCAATTTTACATGTTTATGCTACGCTCCTAGTGTCAGCAGTGCACACCCTCACCAGGAGCTCTTGCACTGATTGAACTGCCTGTGTGAGGCACGGTGGGATGGTTTCTGAAAGGCAGCAACAGTTTCTGTAAGCAATGAAGTGTCTACAATGACACTGCGTCAACCTAACGACATCAACTTAAATGCTACACCTCTCACGGCTTACATTGACCTAACTCTGTAGTGTACACCAGGCCTACAATTTTTGTCTTACTACTGCACATAACAAAGAGATCCCTCTGCGAAAGCTCTGACCTCATTAAACTTCATTTGCATCTCAGGACTGGAAACAGGGAGTCGATCTGTTAAAAACTTTGGTTCAGTTCCGGGTCAGGTTTATCAGTATTTCTTAACTCTCCCATTCAGTTCCAGTTCAGACACTAAGGCCTGGTCTACACTAGTAGGTTATGTCAAATTTAGCAGCGTTAACTCGAATTAACCCTGCACCCGTCCACACAACGAAGCTATTTATTTCGACATAGAGGTCTCTTTAAATCGATTTCTGTACTCCTCCCCGACGAGGGGAGTAGCGCTAAATTCGACATGGCCATGTCGAATTAGGGTAGGTGTGGATGGAATTCGACGCTAATAGCTCCGGGAGCTATCCCACAGTGCCATCACTCTGTTGACGCTCTGGACAGCAGTCCGAGCTAGGATGCTCTGACCAGCCACCAGCCACACAGGAAAAGCCCCGGAAAAATTTGAATTCCTTTTCCTGTTTGGCCAGTTTGAATCTCATTTCCTGTTTGGACATCGTGGCGAGCTCAGCAGCACTGGCAATGATGCAGAGCTCTCCAGCAGAGGTGACCATGCAATCGCAGAATAGAAAGAGGGCCCCAGCATGGACCGATCGGGAAGTCTTGGATCTGATCGCTGTGTGGGGCGATGAGTCCGTGCTTTCGGAGCTGCGATCGAAAAAACGGAATGCGAAGATCTACGAGAAGATCTCAAAAGCCATGATGGAGAGAGGATACAGCTGGGATGCAACGCAGTGCCGCATGAAAATCAAGGAGCTGAGACAAGGGTACCAGAAGACCAAAGTGTCAAACGGACGCTCCGGATCCCAGCCCCAGACATGCCGTTTCTACGAGGCACTGCATTCCATTCTAGGTGTGGCCGCCACCACTACCCAACCACTGTCCATGGACTCTGACGATGGGGTATTGTCAATGGCCGCTTCCTCGGAGATGTTCGTGGACGGGGAAGATGAGGAAGGAGATGAGGAGGACGAGGCAGCCGACAGCACTTTCAACGCTGATTTCCCCGACAGCCAGGATCTCTTCATCACCCTCACGGAGATCCCCTACCAACCCTCCCAAGGCGGTAACCCAGACCGTGAATCAGAGGAAGGATCAGTAGGTAAGTGTTTTAAACATTTATTTTGAACAGAATAGGAATGGTATCTTAACAATGGGTTTTTCATGATTAGTTTGCCCTAGGCGCTTTAGTTTTTAGTCCTTGCCAGTGCAGCTACTGAAAAATTCTGTCAATATGTCCGGGGATAGAGCAGAAATCCTCCTGGGACATCTCCACGAAGCTCTCCTGGAGGTATTGTGAAAGCCTTTGCATCAGGTTCCTGGGGAGAGCGGCCTTATTGCGTCCTCCATGGTAGGAAACTTTTCCGTGCCAGGCTAGCAGCAAGTACTCCGGGATCATTGCCTCGCAAAGCATGGCGGCATACGGCCCTGGTGTTTGCTGGCATTCACGCAGCATGCGGTCTTTCTCTGTCTCCGAAATCCTCATCAGAATGATATCACTCATGGTGAACTGCTTTGAATTAGGGGAATGTTAGTATTGGGACTGATTGCCTGTTCCTTTACATAACTGTAACCAGCTGTTTACAGCCACGCGGTGGAGGCGGGACAGGGGCAGCATGCAGGGATTTTTCCCAGGGACAGCTGCGAGGGGGGTGGGACAGAGGCAGACTTCATGCTGGCCGGATTGCCAGCAGCAGGAACTGGCCAATGCTAGGAGCATTGCTTGGAACATGAAAGGAGGGCACTGCTATAAATTAAGCTTTAAGCAGCCAAAAGTCTACGGCTTACCATGTCCGCCTGTTAGCCGAATTCCGTTGTCCGGCCCCACTTGTGTAATCTGTACAGCAAGACCCCAGGCACTCAATGGGAAGGCCGAAAATTCGACCTTGTACTGAGTGCGCATGTGATAGGTACTGTGCATGGTCTTGTTCACAGAGAAAGACAATATTGATTGTTCGCAAAACTGTATCTTTGTGAGGAATTCACTCCCTTTTTCCCATCCCACAGCTGTGAGTGTCTCCCGAGTTACCCCGGCATCCCACTCCCAGAGGCTGGCACAGATCAGGCGATGAAAGAAAAGGACACGGGACGAGATGTTCTCAGAACTTATGGGCTGCTCCCGAGCCGAGGCGGCACAGCAGACCCAGTGGAGGGAGAACATGTCGCAATACCAGCGATCACACAGCGAAAGGGAGGACAGGTGGCGGCAGGAAGACCACCAGGTGACTCAAACGCTGCTTGAACTAATGAGGGAGCAAACGGACACGCTCCGGTGCCTTGTAGATGTTCTGCAGGACCGGAGGCAGGAGGACAGAGCCCCGCTGCATTCTATCTCTAACCGCCCTCCCCCGCCACAAAGTCCCATCCCCCCTCACCCAAAGTCCCAAGAAGGAGGGGCGGCAGGGTCCGTGAAAACAGTCACTCCACCCCTGCAGACTGCTCAAGTAGCAGAAGGCTCTCATTCCCAAAGATTCGGTAAGTCCTTTCCTTCACTCCAAAAGCACCTCACCCAAGCTCCCATCCCAGTTTCATCCCCTAACTGTGTAGTTGTTAATAAAAAATATGTTTCTGTTAATTACTGTTTCCGTCATGTTCTTTTAGAGGACAGTGTGTTTGAAGGGGAGGAAGGGGGTTGGTAATTGGAGAGGATAGTCACCTTTACCAGGGTACAGACACGGGGGGCAGGTTCAGCAGAAGGTCACACACACATTGCAGTCACTAGGCACCCTGGTCAGTCTGGGAGGTGGTTTTCATCTTCTGTGTGGGGGGGCTATGTGAGTTTGTGGCGGGGGAGGGCGGTTACAGATCTTATGCAGCGGTCCTTAGCCTGGATGACAGAGCCACGCAGCAGGGGATCTGTAACCGCCATCCCCCGCCACAAAGTCACATAGCCCCCACACACAGAGTCCCGAAAAGGAGTGGTGGCAGGCTCCGTTGAAACAACCAGTCCACCACTGTGGACCGCTCTAGGAGCAGGAGCCTGTCATTCCTCGAGTTTAGAAGCGTCCTTTCCATCACTACACCCGCTCCCCACCATAGTCTGTGTCCCAGTTTCAACACTTTACCACAAAATCCTTAATAAAGAAAATGGTATTAATGAACAAAGTTTCATTTATTTTATTTTTAAAGGTGTGTTGGAAGGGGGGGAAGAGGGTTGGTAACTGGAGAGGATAGTCAACATTAACTGAGTAAAGAAACGGGGACAGGTTCAGTTTCTGTTTAAACAAACTTAATAGTCACAGGTTACCCTGCTCACTCTGGAACCTAGCTTTCAAAGCTTCCCGAATGCACAGCGCGTCCCGCTGGGCTCTTCTAATTGCCCGTCTGTCTGGCTGGGCGTAATCAGCAGCCAGGCGATTTGCCTCAACCTCCCACCCCGCCATAAACATCTCCCCCTTGTTCTCACAGAGATTGTGGAGCACACAGCAAGCTGCAAAAACAATGGGGATATTGGTTTCGCTGAGATCAGAGCGAGTCAGTAAGCTTCTCCCTCTCCCCTTCAAACGTCCAGCACACTCCACCACCATTCTGCACTTGCTCAGCCGGTAGTTGAAGAGTTCTTTTTCACTGTCCACGGCACCTGTATAGGGCTTCATGAGCCAGGGCATTAGCGGGTAGGCTGGGTCCCCGAGGATCACTATAGGCATCTCCACATCCCTAACAGTTATTTTGTGGTCCGGGAAGTAAATACCTTCCTGCAGCCGTCTAAACAGACCAGAGTTCCTGAAAATGCAAGCATCATGAACCTTGCCCGGCCATCCGACGTTGATGTTGGTAAAACGTCCCTTATGGTCCACCAGTGCTTGCAGCACCATTGAAAAGTAGCCCTTTCGGTTAATGTGCTGGCTGGCCTGGTGGTCCGGTCCTAGGATAGGGATGTGAGTTCCATCTATAGCCCCACCGCAGTTTGGGAATCCCATCGCGGCGAAGCCATCTATGATCACCTGCACGTTTCCCAGGGTCACTACCTTTGAGAGCAGTAGCTCAATGATTGCGTTGGCTACTTGCATCACAGCAACCCCCACAGTAGATTTGCCCACTCCAAAGTGATTCGCGACTGACTGGTAGCTGTCTGGCGTTGCAAGCTTCCAGAGGGCTATGGCCACTCGCTTCTGGACAGTCAGGGTTGCTCGCATCCGGGTGTCCTTGCACTTCAGGGCAGGGGACAGCAACTCACCAAGTTCCAGGAAAGTTCCCTTACGCATCCTAAAGTTTCGCAGCCACTGTGATTCATCCCAGACCTGCAGCACTATGCGGTCCCACCAGTCCGTGCTTGTTTCCCGGGCCCAGAATCGCCGTTCCACAGCATCAACATGACCCACTGCCACCATGATGTTCATGGCACGGGGTCCCGTGCTTTGTGAGAGGTCTGTGTCCCTCTCAGACTTAATGTCCTCACTGCACTGCCGTAGCCTCCTCGCCCGATTTCTCAGCATCTGCCTCTGAAAAAGATGGATGATAAGGTGCGAGGTGTTGACAACGGCCATAACTGCACCGATGATCGCAGCGGGCTCCATGCTCGCAGTGCTGTGGCGTCCGCGCTGTCAGTCACCAGAAAAGTGTGCGAACTGATTGCCCACCGGCGCTTTCACGGAGAGAGGGCGGGAGTGAGGGTTGAAGGACGACAGTTACCCAAAACCACCCTCGACACATTTTTTGCCCCAGCAGGCATTGGGGGCTCGACCCAGAATTTCAATGGGCAGCGGGGACTGCGGGAACTGTGGGATAGCTGCCCACAGTGCACCGCTTCCAATATCGATGCTTGCCCCATTAGTGTGGACTCACAAAGTCGAATTACTATCCTTAGTGTGGATACACACGTTCGACTTTGTAATATCAGTTCCACAAATTCGCTTTAAGTAAAATTGAACTACTCTTGTAGTGTAGACATACCCTAAGTTGTTGGGTAACCAGTTCATCTACTTTGAACCAGTTCAGATACGTTTCCTGGAGATAATGTCTCATACTCTTATGTTTGCATTATAACTCCTAGAAAAAGAATACAATGATAAATATTTCTTTCATTGCAGAAAAATTATTTACTATCTAAACAAATGATTTGCACGCACTACATCCTCCAGAACTCTGTCAGTCATATTTGCCTGCTAAGGTGACAAAATGAATTTCAGCCCAGAAAATGCCCTATCTACTCTGACTTGCATAGCAGGAACAAACACTCAGCAGGAAGCGGGAGCAAGGAAGAGTCAAAGAGGGGAGGGAAGTGTTCTAGGTGGTTTTGGGCAGTCCTCCACCTGGGCATAACAGACAGGAGAACTACTAATCCCAAAACCACTCTCTTCCTCTTTTCTCATCTCAACCAATGACGTCCTAGGAAGTGTAGTCTCTGCCCCTCTCTCTCCAGGATTGGAACAGAGAGAGAGCCTGCCGCAGCATCCCCCAAAGCCCCCCTCAGCGCCTCATTATTGAACCTGTTATTGTGAATCAGTTACCAGTTTTTGTGTTTTGGAGTTCAGTTCCAGTTCAGGTTCAATACAACTGAGAGGTTTTCAGTTCTGGTTCAGTTCCAGTTCACTCAAAAAACCTCTCTGAACCAGTTCCAGGGTAAGGTTCGAGTTCAGTTCGACTCCCCAACTGGAAAGATGAGAACCACTTGGTTTGGGCCCTGTTAAGAGCTCTAGATGCTGAGATTTTTAACAATCCATCTGTTGATGATCCCCTGAGAGAAAGAATGGACATTCATTTTTAGGACCAAACCTGGTGGGTATAGTAGTGTTATGGAGTATTTCCAGTAAACCACTAAGTTACCACTTTAACCTGTTTTTCCTCTGGCCCAATTCCATCCCACTGGTAACATTTGTTTTGGATATTTCTGTTTCTGTTGCACTGGACTTCCTTCCTTTCAATCTTTTGTCTCCCACTCTTTCTTGTTCAGCTCTCAGTTCCAATAGCTGCAGTTGAAGCCTCATTTCTTTAAAAATCAATATTTTGGTTTTTACCATGAGTCAACAACATGATACTGTTGAAGAAAGAAAAAAAAAAAAAAACACCATTCTAGGATGCATTAGCAAAAGTCTTGTAAGCAAGACACAAGAAATAATTATTTCACCTATTCAGCACTTATAAGCCCTCAACTGGAATACCGTGTCCATTACTGCGCACCACACTTAGGGAAAGATGTGGAGAAGTTGGAGAAAGTCCAGAGACAAGCAAAAAAATGTAAGGTCTAGAAGACATGACCTCCGAGGAAAGACTGAAAACATTGGGTTTGTTTAGTCTGGAAAAGAGAAGACTAATAACAGTTTTCAAGCACATAAAAGGCTGTTATAAAGAGGAGGGTGATAAATTGTTCTCCTTATCCACTGAGGACAGGACAAGAAGTAATGGGCTTAAATTGCAGCAGGAGAGATTTAGGTTAGCCATTAGGAAAAACTTCCTAACTGAAAGGGTAGTTAAACTCTGGAACAAATTATCTAGGGAGGCTATAGAATCTCAGTCTGTCAGTCACTAGAGGAGGGGTCAGCAACCTTTCCGAAGTGGTGTGCCGAGTCTTCATTTATTCACTCTAATTTAAGGTTTCACGTGCCAGTCATACATTTTAACGTTTTTAGAAGGTCTCTTTCTATAAGTCTATAATATAGAACTAAACTATTGTTCTATGTAAAGTAAATAAGGTTTTAAAAATGTTTAAGAAGCTTCATTTACAATTAAATTAAAATGCAGAGTCCCCTGGACCGGTGGCCAGGACCCGGGCAGTGTGAGTGCCACTGAAAATCAGCTTGCGTGCTGCCTTTGGCACGCTGGCCATAGGTTGCCTACCCCTGTACTAGAGATTTATAAGAACAGGTTAGACAAACACCTGTCAGGGATGGTCTAAATAATATTTAGTCCTGCCTCAGTGCAGGGGACTAGACCAGATGACCTATCGAGGTCCCTTCCAGTCCTACATGACTATGATTTTATTTTATTTTTTAAATCGTTAATGCTAAAGTACTTCTTTAGTACGAATGTCTATGGCTTCATTCTTGTTAATAGAAATAGATTTAATGGAGCATCTTCAGTCTTGCGAGCACAGCTTCTCCTATTCAGCTGTTCCAACTGTTAAACCTATAAGGACTGGTCTCTTTCCATGAACTGTCAATAAAAAAAAAAAAAAAATCAAGCCTACATTTTACCTTTTCAAAACCATTTCCTAAAAGCTGTTCATTTCTGCTAGGCAGGTGTGGAATATTCATCTGTTGTCTGTTTCTGGCTTTACACTGGTAATGGAGACAGGTATGCTACATGATCAAATTTATTGACTTCCAGTGGTGAGTTACATTTGCTCTTTTCTAATCAACTAGTTGGCTATATTCCATTCTGAGGGGATTCCATACAGGTACAGGGATCTGTGCCAGCAAATCCTGATGCAGAAACCAGGCATCAAGACAACTAGAAAAGAAGTCAATGAGATTGCACACAGGTGCAGCCAACACAGGCTACAGATGGGAGATCTGCTTTGGCATCTGAGCAGGCCACTACAGACGAAGCTGTTTTGAGTAGTGACTGTGTGATCAGAAACCCAGTGAGGCTTGGAGACAGCTGTTATTAATTTATTGTGTAGTTTGTAGCTATTTGAATTTTTTTTAAAGGGAAGATGTACCAATGACCATTGACACTGATTGCTGCCATGTGACTGGGGTACCGGCCTTTGTAATCTGCCCCAATCAGGTGACAAATAAAGTGGGTTTGTCTTTTATCAGCACTCTTGTAGGACATGCTTTTATTACAAATAGTGTTTTTAATAATGTTAAAGGGGCCATGGTGTGTATTCTTTAAACAGGATTCATAAATGCCAGCTTATGTTGGGTGGTTTGTGCTGAACAGACTTTCCTAGCAACATGCTATATAGGGATCCTCTTTTAATTCTCAGTTTGTACAGTGCCTGGCACAATAGGGTCCTGTCTATGACTATGGCAATATAAATAATAATTGCTCCAAGAGGAAGCTAACATATATGCACACCCAGTGACACACATTACTAATCCAGCAAACCCAAACTGTGCCAGAAAAGTGAGTTGTTAAGATTAATTTATGTTTGATTAAAGAAGGTAACTAGTTGCTATTTACGTAGGCAAAAGCTATATAAATAGCAACATTAAGTCCAAATGTCAGCATAAATAAGTGAACAATCCCATCTATGGACACAGAAATGCACAGCTCGAAGAGAGGGGTGCTGAGAAATACTGCGGTCTATCCCAGCTTCAAGATTTTATTTATGTCCTTGGATAAAATCAATGGATCCAATGCACCCCTTGCTGCCTCTACCCTCACAGTCTGCCCCCTTCAGCCTTCTCCAGCCGGCCCATCCTTGTGCAATGTGTCCCCTGCCTGTCCTATCGTGCGCTCCATTCCCCCAGCCTGCTTTCTTTGTTACCCTTGGACTCTTTACCCCAGTCAGCTAGTCCTTTGTGCAACCAGCTGTTTTCTCTTCCTCCTCTTGACTGCCCATTCCAGGCTGGCTGGATGCCGGCTGCAGGAGCACTGAGAACAGAGGAGACAGTCTCCCTGCCCCCACTGCTGGCACCACTGCATGTCCCAGAGATGAGGAGCAGTAATTGCATAGAAGGGCAGGAATGTCCACAAACTTCAACGCATGTTTTTTTCCCCCCATTTGGGAGGATATCGTACTTGTTTCGTTTGGGGAGGGAATGAGAATACTTCGTGTCCTCCCTAGAAATAAAGATTTAATGGCAATTAGGAGGCCTCCCTTTTGCGATACCCATGAAAGTCGTATGCCATCATCACAGAGGTCTGAACCCTCCACCTAACTGCCTGGGCTGTCTGCTCCTTCCACTGCTGCCTGGCCTTCTTAGGAACTGTGCAGTCCCTGCTGTCAGCTGCTCCTGAACTCCCCCTCAGAGGGAGGTTTATTGTCCAACCCTTTCTGTCTTACGAAGTCCAAACCATATAGGAGCTTCCATGGGATTAAAGGCAAGGGTGGGATATGCCATAGAAGTGCAGTATCCACACCCCTTGATGGAGCTCATCTGGTTTCCCTCTGAATATAGTTGCCAAGGGGACACTTGGATCCTTGGTTAGTATCTTGTACCACAGGGCTGAGTCCATAGTTAAAGTTACAAGACCCTTTCTATTCTGAATCGTAATTCTGACTCTACATGAGGGACAAAACCAACCTTCTGATTGGTCTGAAATTCCTCATACTTCTGGTAGTCGTGTATTGGAGGTGATTTTTTCATGGGTGCTTCCTTGTTGAAAATCTGAAGTGAATCGGGCTGAGGCAGTTTTCAATGCGAGAGCTCTGGCTTTTGCAGGAAGCGTCTGGCAATTATTTGCCCACACTTAACCTGAACTTGTCACGGAAGCTTCTGCCAGGTCACGCACAGTGAATGGTTCCATTCCCTTGTAGTCATGGCAATGGTGCTATCCTAGCTATCAATTAGCCTCAGTGAGGGAGGCTGGTGGTGGAAGGGATTTCCCCAGACTAGGTCAGTCTAATGAACAACTGCTCCATTTAAGAAAAGGGCATTTTGATCAAAGTGAAAGCGTGGGAGAGGAGGGGGTGTTAAAAAAACCAAAAAAAGCCTAAACCTTTCCAATTGCTACAAAAGAATTAGCAAAAGAAAAACCATAAGCAGGTGACATGGGGTGTACGACAAATGACATGAGTAGAAAATAGCGTCTGATCTAAGGGTTAAGGCTTTAATCACACTTATGACAGAAACTCAGGGCCAATTTCAAAGGTACTGATTAAGATGACGTAGCTGGCACATCAGTGAGTGGGTGTGAGTGTGAGAGGATCTAATTCTATTCTATTTGATATAGGTTCCATGCCACTTTCATCAGATAGCATCTCACCACCTCCCAGTAGTGTATTAAATCAGTGTTTCTCAATGACTGATCCGTGGACTGGTGCTGGTCCCTTAGATCTCCCTGTCCCTGGTATCAAAAAGGTTGAGAAACACTGCATTAAATGAGGTGACTAACATCTGTAACATGTGGTTTGTTCTTTCTCCCATCCTCTTCCCAGGGGAAGAATTGTGTGTGCAGTGTAGGGCTTTGTTAGGGTTTTGTTTAGTGGGTTGTTGTTTTTTAAGTACATGCTGCTCTCTGTTTAGGATAAGCTATATCTACACAGCGCAGCCTACAGCGCTAACACCTTGCCGTAAGGCATGCAGTGCAGCCACTCTTTGTTGGCAGGAGAAGGCTCTCCTGCCGACAAAATAAAACCACCCCCAATGGGGGGGGGGGGGAGCGGTAGCTTTGTCAGCAGGAGACCGACAAAAGTTTTACCGATGAAAGTGCAGCGTAGCCATAGCTTTAGAGAAGGAAGGTCGGAGATGTGCGCCTTCCACTTGCAATGAAAGGTGCTGAGGAGTGTGACCCTGAGAAAGCTTCGTCTCCTGCACAGATGAGTTTTATTATTATAGTAGATGGTTCCACTGTGCCTGAGGCGAGGCGTTGTCAATCACATCTTCATCCCAGAGCTTTAGGCAATCTTTTAGATACCCTGGGCCAAGGGCATTGAGTGCCCTGGAGATAAGGACCAAAGTCTTGAACTTAACTCAATCATCTCTAAGAGTCCAAAGGTGTCATTTACATGCCACAAAGGGTGTAGCAGCAGGAAAAATAACTAATAATAGGAGGTGCAAAGTTGTACGTTGAAGTAGGCGGAGTGCTCACTTTACTTCAACTGATCCCTTCTTCTTGGCATGTAAATTACAGCAGCTTAGACACATAAGCGACATCCACTTGCTGACATATAGTTTAGGCTACCTTTCACATCACCTGAATTTAGCCCTCAGAATTTAGAAGTAAGCTTAAAGAGGAAAAGGCATCGTTTGTCAAGGCTGCAAAGGTATAAGAGGAGTGAAAATTTCTTAAACTTCGAAGATTACTTGAACCAAGCCACCTACTCTACAAAGTTAAGGTCCACCATGGATCTGGAAGAACAAGAACAACACAAGAGGCAGGAAGCCTGTCTTATCAGGTTCAGAGGGAGTGACAAATCTAACACAAGACTTGTCTACACTAGACATTGCACTGCCAGAAGTACAGCTCGGGGCAGTAGCAGTGGGAGGACTCAGGCAGTCACTGGCATTTTTAGCTTTTATTTAGATAGCATGAGATTAAAAACATCTATACACTGTCTACTTTAGTTTATCAAACGCAGCTGTCAACATGGAGCTGCATCAGAGGGAGATTTCATCATAATTTCTAGTGCAGACACTGATAGTGTGCCTACGCTATAGCCAGCAGAGAAAGGGTTGCTAATAATCTGTGTGTGTGTGTGTGTGTGTGTGTGTGTGTGTAAGCTTATCTCTTTCATAGGCAGATGCTGGCCTAATAAAAAAATATTACCTCACCCACCTTGTCTCTCTAATAGCCTGGGACCAACATGGCTACAATAACACTGCATATTTATTGGGGAGACAGAGTTAAAACCTTAGTGAAATCTAGTGTGTGTCTGCTGGCTGGGTGAAATACACTTTACTGGAAAACAGTATTATGATTGACCATGGCAAATAATGAACTGAAGCCTAAGGGAGAAGAGAAATATTTGATGTGAATGAGTCTCTGAAAAGGAAATGCAGTGTTATAACCATGAGATGGCTCATCTCTTCCCAACCCAACCTGGTATGTCCGTGGTTATTGAGTAGCTCCTTAAATCAAGGAACTGAATTCAATAGAGAGCTTTATAACAATGCACTTTATTGATCATCATGTGTGGATGGGACAGCCCACACCCCAGGCAGCATATCCCCTACATACTGTGTACTTGGTGAGGCCTCAAATGCCTCTGACGTGTAAACCAAACATTTCAGGGACATAGATTAAAACATAAACTTCTTTTATTGTGATCCTAGTTTCTCAGTGTGACTTCGCAAACAAACAGATTGTCTGATTCTCTGATGTTTGCATGGCAGGCTGCATTCCACAGTCTGCAAGGACTGACCTGGCTACGGCACATTTGCACTAAAGACGGGCTGAGGAATTTCTGAAGTGTTTTAAAATAACCCTGTTGTCCAGTAGAAAACGGGTACCAGAGTTAACAGCGGAAGTGACAGCTTGTTCTGGATATCGTGATTGGGTAAGATGGTCTGAATAAGAAATATCATGTATGGTGAGATCGTCAGTGTTATCCATTGTTCAGACTGCAAACTTTTTTGGGTAACAATTTTGTTGCCTTATAAGCATCTAGTACATTCTGAGTGTTACCACAATACCAATAAATAAATAATACTACTACAATCTCCTCTGTGAATGGAAATTCACCCTCCCAACTGCCCAGAACTTCTTGAAAATGTCAGCAAGAATGCAGTCCCATTTTGTTATTGTACACCCATCTCTATCTGCCTCGAGATCTCTCAAACTTGCAGCACATACTTCACTTCAAAGGTTTTACTAACCTAGTAGGCTGTAATTAGAGCTGGGAATGCTGGAGACAATCTGCTGGCAAGCAAGCTTATCTGAAAACAAAAACAAAAATCTGTACCAAAGCTTGCAGGTTTAGAAGAGATTACGGAGAGCAGGCAATGATTTGAATATACTATATTTGGTTGTGGGTTTCAAAGTCTCTCCTGCTGGCTGGTCACTGACAGAGTTTCATGAAAGAAGATAGATCTTCAGGTCAAACAACAAAGCACATAGTGCTCTTCTCCCATTAGATCTAGACTCCAAGTCTTTATTCTCAACCAGCTGGATTTTCACAGGACGGGACGGTAGATAGAAACACAGTCCTTTTAGGGCTCAACGGAGAAGCCGCTGTCTCCAACATTCGATCATCCCTTTCTCAAAGAAAAATCACCTTAAATCTAACCAGATTCAAATCAGTCTTATATTACAGTGTAAACCTCATTGCCCCAGATCCTCCTCCCAGATTTGCATGCGGGGGCGGGCGGACATCTACACATGGACCTCACTTCTTCCAGGTAGAAGGGGGGGCTCAGCAATCTCTGGCTCAAGCCTAGCTTCTCTCTCCTACAATACAAAGTTAGTAGTGAACACTGTGGTGACGATCACAAGTATTGGACCATAATGCTTTCATTGGTCCCTTGCACTAAACAGACCTTTTTTGGCACTGGTCCAGGCCTAAGTTCAGCAATTCCAAGAACTAAGGTCAGTGCAACTTTGCAATCGCTGATTCAGAATAGAAATATGACACAACTGTCTCAGTCTAAAAACAGACTTTTTCTTCCCCCCCACCCCGCCCCGCCCCCTTAGAGAATTCTGTCCAATTCACTCATTCCAGCACTCAAAGTTCAGAAATAATACTTAGCAGTTTCCATATTGAGTTATATGAAGCCTCTCAAAGCATCTTGTGTGGTAGATCGGTGTTATGAAAGATGTACCTGATCCAAAATCCATTCATTTGAGCACCTCTGAATTTAGAGGAAGTTCCATTTTAAATCCAGATCCAAATTTTGCAGCTAGCCCCTATCACTACACTTAAGAGTAAAAATAGGACTAAACATGAACCTGACCAAAAATCCTGGATCTCAACACTCCAGGGGTTTGACTCTGGATATAAACAAACTTCAGGCCCCTCTCTGTTATCTCCATTTAATAAATGGGGAAGAATAGAGAGCTTACGTAAATTGCCTGAGGACACACAATAAGACAATGGGAGAGGTGAGAATAGTACACGGAAGTCTTGTGTCTCCAAGACCTTATTTTGAAAAGCAGTAATTATGCTGATGGCAGGACATGCCACCATAGGGTGCTGAGCTTGTCCCTTGCCCGATAACGTTTCTTTACAATGCTCCGGTCTGAGTCATTATTCTAAAGTAATGGAATGTATTGACCTGAACTAATGATGTGATTGAAATTTATCAACAGAGGCGATCCTAAAATTCCCCAGATGCAAACTAAACACACATATGTATGTACAAACACAGTTACAACCTTCATTACAGGTGATGCTATGCTCAAAATAAATCAATTCACAGGCCAGAATGGTGGCCCATTGGCAGCACTACTAACATGTAGAAAAGCCAAGTTCAGAGCCTAGGTGAGATCTTGCCAATAGAAGCTATGACCGAAGTAAAAGCAGCATATCAGAGGTAGGTAAGCCACAAACCTCTTCAGTAGCAACCTGTGACGCATGGCTAGAAAGGGTTAAACATCCTGCAAAATAAATAACCCATAAAAGACATATGGGGAGATAATGTTTGTGGTTTTGTGAATTTACATATGTATGAGTAGGGTGGACAATGTAATCAACAGTCCCTGTCTATGCTGATTTCTGATCATTCAGAGGTCAAAAGAACATCCTATCATTTAAATGAATTGTAATTGGACACAAATTGGACATCAGGAATGGTAACATACATAAGCCAGTAAGTGAACATGTGACGGGTTGGATCACAGAAACCCCCTTGGGAGCTGCCACCCGATGTGCAAAGACTACCCCGCTCCTGTTTTCCCTGCCAGCTCAGGACTCCAGCACCCTGTCTTGCTTAGCCAGACACTTCCGTCTGGCTCCAGCCACAGACCCAGGGTCTGAATCACTTGTCCCAAAGCTGCAAGTTTACCTGAAAACAGCTCACAGAAGTGTGCTTGTCTTTAGCACTCAGATGCCCAACTCCCAATGGGGTCTAAACCCAGATAAATTCGTTTTACCCTGCATAAAGCTTATGCAGGGCAAACTCATAAATTGTTCGCCCTCTATAACACTGATAGAGAGATATGCACAGTTGTTTGCTCCCCCAGGTATTAATACATACTCTGAGTAAATTACTAAATAGAAAGTGATTTTATTAAATACAGACAGTAGGATTTAAGTGGTTCAAAGTAGTAACAGATAGAACAAAGTAAGTCACCAAGCAAAATAAAATAAAATAAAATGCGCAAATCTATGCCTAATCAAACTGAATACAGATAATCTCACCCTCAGAGATGCTTCAGTAAGTTTTTTCTCAGACTGGACACCTTCCAGGCCTGGGCACAATTCTTTCCCCTGGTACAGCTCTTGTTGCAGCTCAGGTGGTAGCTAGGGGATTCTTCATGATGGCTCCTCTCCCTCTCTGTTCTCTTCCCCCCTTTATATATCTTTTGCATAAGGCGGGAACTCTTTGTCTCTCTGGGTTTCCACCCCCCCTCACTGGAAAAGCACCAGGTTAAAGATGGATTCCAGTTCAGGTGACATGATCACATGTCACTGCAAGACTTCATTACTCACTTGCCAGCACACACATATACAGGAAGACTCACAGGTAAATACAGCCATTTGCAGACAATGGGAGTCATCAAGATTCCAAACCATCATTAATGGTCCACACTTTACACAATTACAATAGGCCCTCAGAGTTACATTTTATATTTCTAGTTTTAGATACAAGAGTGGTACATTTATACAAATCAGATGATCATACTCAGTAGATTATAAGCTTTGTAATGATACCTTACAAGAGACCTTTTGCATGAAGCATATCCCAGTTACGTTACATTCACTTATTACCGTATTTTCTGTAAAACTATCCCAGTTACATTATATTGACTTATTATCAAGTTTTTATAAAACCATATAGACTGCACAACGTCACAGAACACTTCAATCTCCCTGGTCATTCTATTACAGATTTGAAAGTCACTATCATTGAACAAAAAAACTTCAGAAACAGACTTCAAAGAGAAACAGCAGAACTAAAATTCATTTGCAGATTCAACACCATTAATCTGGGCTTGAATAGGGACTGGGAGTGGCTGGCTCATTACAGAAGCAGCTTTTCCTCTCCTGGAATTGACACCTCCTCATCTATTATTGGGAGTGGACTACATCCACCCTGATCCAATTGGCCCTGTCAACACTGGTTCTCCACTTGCAAAGTAACTCCCTGCTCTCCATGTATATAATGCCTGCATCTGTAACTTTCACTCTATGCAGCCGAAGAAGTGAGGTTTTTACTCACCAAAGCTTATGCCCAAATAAATCTGTTAGTCTTTAAGGTGCCACCAGACTCCTTGTTGTTTTTATGGGATATCTCGGTATTCATCTCTCTTTGAAATGTACTGTGAATGGTGGAGGAACAAGCAAATGGCCTTGTGTTAATTCGTATAGCTAAGTACCAGTGATGGACCTCCTTCAAAGTCATCCTAATTACCTTTTGTTCCCTGAGGAACTCCAACTTGTCAAAAGACATGAAATTGTATAAAAGATCTGTAGGTCCTGATCCTGTCATCTCAGATCTGCTTAGGCTTAATCAAGGGAAGTTTGAATTGCAAGACTGAGATCTCAGTTATGCTGGTACAGCCCTGAATATGGTATTTGTACATTGGACTATAACCTATGAACTGAATTCTAAAGGAACTCTCTGCAACTACAAAGCTCACCATCACTGCTATGAATCTGAACCTCAATGGATTGAACTCATTTCTGTATGTATATTGATTTATTAACCATACTCTCTCTCTCTCTTTTGTTTTTTTAATAAATTTTAGTTTAGTTAATTAGAATTGACTGTAGCATGTATTGGGTAAGAGCTGAAACATTCATTAACCTGGGAGGTAATAAGCGACAAAGAGTCCTGTGGCACCTTATAGACTAACAGACGTATTGGAGCATAAGCTTTCGTGGGTGAATATCCACTTCGTCAGACAATATCCACTTCATCAGACGTCTGACAAAGCGGGTATTCACCCACGAAAGCTTATGCGCCAATACGTCTGTTAGTCTATAAGGTGCCACAGGACTCTGTCACTTTTTACAGATCTAGACTAACACGGCTACCCCTCTGATACTGGGAGGTAATGTGTCCGATCCTTTGGGATTGGTAGAACCTTTTCTTTCCTATGATGAAATAAGATTTTCTGAAATCATCATATTTGACTTATGTACCTGGATGGAGGCCTGAGGCTGGATCACTTTAAGGGAACTGTGTTGTTTGGACTTCTGCGTAACCAGTGAGGTAATAAAGAAGCTGTTTTATGCTGGTTTGGTAAATCTAAGTATATGAATATCCACCAGCTTTAGGGGGATTGTCTGCCCCATTCTTTGCAGTTCACTCTAATTGACTGACCATAGCTGGCCTCCACGAGGACCCCGGTCACAGGGTGTAGTCGGGCTTGGATACACATTACCACAGGTTAATTGGGTTTTTGGATTAGACTTGTCACACACTTGTCAAAATTTAATTTTGATATTAGAGAGTTTAAGAGTTAAAAATCAGTTACCATGAGTGACCTATGATCAAGATCCTGGCAGAAAAAGCCTGGAAGAATTGTGCTCACAGAGGGGGTTGTCTTTTAAGAAAAATGCCCCAGAGCAGGAACTGAAAAATCTGTTAATTGCCAGTGATAAGGAAGCAGACCCAGGGAAAATGCTTGCAGTGAGAAACCAGCAGCTAGAACTTGAACAAAAGCAAAATATACCTGATATGGAAGGAGAAGCTGCTGAAAGAGAACACCTGTGTTTTGAACATGAACAAAGAATGGCAGATATTTGATTGCAGGAAGTAGAACCTAAGACAAAAGTGGACAACTCAAGAGAATAAAGGGACAACAGGAACTGTATCATCCTGAAAAGCCAGATCCTCTCAAGAGCAAAGATTGGGGATATAATCTATCCAACTTGTAACAATGTTGATATGTTGTTTGACTCTAAGCAGTTGTCTGTGTGTAACCAAATTTACCCCAACACGGCCATCTTTTATGTAAATGCTTTTACTGTGAGCCCAGGTAAAGGTAACCCCATAACTTGTGCAGAGAATGTAAAAATCAATGGTAAACGCTGATTAGGGCAAATTACAGCTTCTAACATCACTCTTGTTAAAGTATATTTTGTCAAAGAGGAAGATTATTTACCAAATCAGAGTGTGAATATTGTAATCCTCTTTGAGTTTACTGTAAGTGTGCCTTTAGCCAGAAGCCATCTTGAATGGAATGGCGTTAAACATGAAGTTATATACAGGAAGTTATTGCCTAAGGATCTTTTGATTGGGGATGATATTAAAACTTTGTTCAGTCAAGTTGATGACATAAACCAGTCACAGGAAAGAAATAATCTTGAACCTGTGTCTGTTAGGGGCAATGATTTGCCTATGGAGGGTTTCTCCAAATGTTTGTCTGAGAAAGATAGCTGTTTATCTGTGCAAAGAAGCAGTGTGTATGTGGAAAAAATTCTTAAGTGACTGTCTGGTATCTGAGAAGTAAATTTGGCATTAGATAAGCAGGGCCAGCTCCAGGCACCAGCTTAACAAGCAGGTGCTTGGGGCGGCCAAGGGAGAGGGGCGGCACCTGCGGCAATTCGGGGGCGGCAGGTCCCTCGCTCCCTCTAGGAGCGAAGGACCTGCTGCCGAACTGCCGCCGCCGATCGCGGCTTTTTTTTTTTTTTCCAATTGCCGCAGCCAATCGCGCCTTTTTTTTTTGCTTGGGATGGCAGAAATGCTGGAGCCGGCCCTGTAGATAAGGCTCAGGGAAATGTTTCTCTAGAACAAATTAAAGTTGGTAATCAGGTTAAAGCCCTAACTGAAGAAGGAAAGGGTACAGTATTAGTGAGTGATGAATTGTTGGCAATTAAAGTTTGTGAAAGTAAGCCTGAAAAAGGTAGAAATGATTTGTTTAAAGTAGCTCGGTGTAGTGAGACACTAATTGTGAAAAGCGACAGTTTATCTGTTGAAGGAAAAACTGTTTCCAATTGTTTGTCTGTTGCAAATAGCAGTGTGCCTAATGAAGGAGAATGTACCTCCAGTCTTTTGTCTGTGGAGCAGACAGAAAATGCTTCTCAGCTGATGCTACTTAAGAATTTGTCAGTTGGCCCAGAGTTGTTTCTGGACACAACTAAGGCCCAAGAAGGGAATGTTCCAAAGTTTGTGTCTGCTAAGGAGAATGACATTGTAACTAGGCTGCATCCAGTCAATGTAATAAATAGCTCCCAGAGACTAAGCGATTCTGGTGTTTCTATTTTGCCTGTTGCTAGTGTGTTGCTGGGTAAAGATATGACAACCTTGTCTGATCAGGGTAATATCATACCCAGCGCACAAGGAAAGCATGAAGGTAATGTGATTGTTACCTACTGACACTGTGGAAACTTGTAACAAGGAAGAGAATGTTTCTAATTTTTTGACTATGAAGTCTAGCAGTTTACCTGAAAGGGGGTTATGTAAAAATCCTCCTGATGGGCCAGAGGTGATTCTGGATGTAAGTGAAACTCAGAAGAAATTTGGTAATTTGTCTGTTATGCCAAAGTTGGTTCTGGATATAAATAAAGCTCAGAAAGAATCTGTTGCAGTGCATGATATTGCAGAAGGAAGGGAATTTCTTGGTGAAGTCTTTTAAGTCTGTGAAAAGGAATTGTTTCCATTGACTCTTAATGGGCCATTGTTGATTGTAAACAGTCTCTCTTCTGAGGAAAGTGTGTTAGTGCCTAATGGCCAGAGTCTTTCAAATGTGTATGAATCCACTGGCCTTCCCTCAGAAAGACCCAGTGTGAATAGCTTTGAAAAGATTTCAGATGAAATAAAAATTGTTAGGGAGTTTAAACAGCCCTATAAGCTTAACCAGCCTGTTGGGGGAGATAATGTTGTTGGAACATGAATGTCTCCATGTTGTTTCTTTAAGTAAGCAGTCTGTGACTCAGGTACTGAGGAAAGATCAGGTTATTGTTTTTTTCAGAGCAGAACAGCCTTATAACTGAACCCATAGGCGCCGACTCCATGGGTGCTCCGGGGCTGGAGCACCCACGGGGAAAAATTGCCCACCAGCAGCCCCCCGCCCAGCTCATCTCCACCTCCGCTCCACCTCCTCCCCTGAGTGCGCTGCGTGCCCGCTTTCCCCCTAGCTCCCAGCGGTTGCACCGCGAAACAGCTGTTTCGCGTGGCTGGGAGGGAGGGAGGAGGAGGGGGAACGCGGCATGCTCAGGGAAGAGGCGGGGCTGGGGCGGGGATTTGGGGAAGGGGTTCAATAGGGGCAGGGAGGGGGCGGAGTTGGGGCGGGGACTTTGGGGAAGGGATTGGAATGGGGGCGGGGCAGGGGAGGGGAAAGGGTAGAGTTGGGGTGGGGTAGGGGGCGCGAGTACCCACCGGCGCTGGGGAAAGTTGGCGCCTATGACTGAACCCACAAGGATGCAGTGGAGAGCAGGCAAACTCTCATCTCTAGATATTTTGGATATGACTTGTAGTCTCTTAGTGGACTTGACATGTGATTCCATGTGGACGCAGAGGATGGGTAATGGAAGGACAAAAGAACCTTGAGTCTAACATGCTAGTGAAAATTGATAGTATCTCTTTAAGACAGAGTCCAGCCTTGGAATTGATAAAGCTTGAAGATATGAACACTAGTAAATAAGCTAGTGTCTGTGTTGATGCAAATTACCTGAATGACTGGGGAGAGAAAGACTTGCCTATAGCCATTAGCAAAGAGGATGCACCCAGCCAGCCAATGGATTCTGTTACACAAAAAAGTTCAGATTTTGACCCTACTGGACAGGGAGGAAGGGAAGGATTAAATCTTGCAAATAAAAGCCACAGGTTAACCCTAAAATACCAACCCCCCAGGAAGTGGTTAAACTAAAAATCTATGTTAAGGAAGACCCCGAGGTCAAGAAAAAGCTACAAAGGTTCAAAGGGAATATTGAACAAGCTGACCGAAAAATCATTTTGAATGTACACTTGTAATAAATGTAATGTTAATTTTAATGAGAAGGTTAACTTTTGTGACTGTGGGGCTGATACCAAGAACTGTAAAACTGTACAATGTGCATGGTCTCTTGAAAAAAACCCTTCAACGTGTTAAGAGTGGTGAATAATAGAAACCCTTATGATTATGCTTTTAGTTCAACAAGAACACACTTTGTATTAAAAAGCCTAATAATGTTAAGGTTTCACAGCTAATGCATAGACACATTTCTAAAACTTTCCACAGCAGAAAAATCACTACAAGCTTGAACTACTGTCCACAAAGGGAAACTAGGGTACAACACCTCACAGCCTTCATGTGTGGACTAAGTTTTTAACTTGGGCCAAAGCATGCATGAATAATTTGGCCTCACAAAGAATTCAATGTAAACACAGCTCATATCAATGTTGGAAGGTCCTTAAGGTGTACACGGGAGCTCTAATTTCGCCCTTCCACACCAGTCTCACGTTGGGGATGCGATGCATGGCTAGAAAGGGTTAAACATCCTGCAAAATAAATAACCCTCAAAAGATAAGTGGGAAGATAATGTTTATGTTTTTGTGTATTTACATATGTATGAGTAGGGTTAACTATGTAATCAACAGTCCCAGTCTATGCTGTATTCTGATCATTCAGAGGTCAAAAAAACATCTGATCATTTAAATGAACTGTAAACATGGGTTATCTCAATATTCATCTCTCTTTGAAATGTACTGTGAATGGTGGAGGAACAAGCAAATGGCCTTGTGTTAATTCCTATAGCTAAGTACCGGTGATGGACCTCCTTCAAAGTCATCCTAATTACCTTTTGTTCCCTGAGGAACTCCAACTTGTCAAAAGACATGAAATTGTATAAAAGATCTGTGGGTTCTGATTGTGTCATCTCAGATCCGCTTAGGCTTAATCAAGGGAAGTTTGAATCGCAAGACTGAGGTCTCAGTTATGCTGGTACAGCCCTGAATATGATATTTGGACATTGGACTATAACCTATGAACTGAATTCTAAAGGAACTCTTTGCAACTACAAAGCTCACCATCGCTGCTATGAATCTGAACCTCAATAGATTGAACTCATGTCTGTATGTATATTGATTTATTAACCATACTCTCTCTCTCTCTTTTGTTTTTTAATAAATTTTAGTTTAGTTAATAAGAATTGGCTGTAGCACGTATTTGGGTAAGATCTGAAACATTCATTAACCTGGGAGGTAATGTGTCCGATCCTTTGGGATTGGTAGAACCTTTTCTTTCCTATGATGAAATAAGATTTTCAGACATCATCATATTTGACTTAGGTACCTGGATGGAGGCCTGAGGCTGGATCACTTTAAGGGAACTGTGTTGTTTGGACTTCTGTGTAACCAGTGAGGTAATAAAGAAGCTGTTTTATGCTGGTTTGGTAAATCTAAGTATATGAATATCCACCAGCTTTATGGGGACTGTCTGCCCCATTCTTTGCAGTTCACTCTAATTGAGTGACCATAGCTGGCCCCCACGAGGACCCCAGTCACAGAACCCTTGCAGGAGAATCATGGTAGTGCTGATGGCCCCCTGGAAGACCTTGCAGTCAATACAAAAAATGAATGTGACCTCCACTTTCCCTGTCCTCCTTCAAAAATCTTTCACTACACATTTGAATAGCGCAGGGGATGCTCTATTTAAAATATATTTTCCATGGCGGATACACCCTGAATAATTCAACGTATTAAGTTCTCAAAACTGGGAGTGTGTCTAGTTGCCAGAATTAGAACTGGGGGTCAGAGCCCTTGGGTTCTGGTCCTAGTTGCAAGTCTGACTTCTTTGTATTTTTACTTCCTTTCTTATTGCGGAAGCATTACAGGATGAAATGTCAACATTCTGGCCCTTCTTCCAGACACATTTCAGAAGTTCTGTCTGTCTTGGGAAAACTCAGTCTGCCTGATTCATCAACTTTTTGTTTGTCATGCTGACTCGGGGGGAAAAAAGGCTATACATAGAAGTGATTAATGTTGATGACTTCATACTAAGGCCTTGAGGGAAGCTACATGCCAGATATACCTGACTTGTCACTGAGAGTGTAAAAAGCTAATGATGAAAAGAGTGAGCTTTAAGAAGTGCCTTTGACAGCACTTTCATATAGTCAATTTCATTTTCTGTGCATCATTTACTTACTCAGTTTATCCCCTTGCTGAAAATAATAAACATAAACCCGGGAATAGAAAACTCCTTATAAACATGTTTTAAAAGAAATTAACAAAAAAAATCAGCACCTAAAATACAAAGGTTGCTCTGTCAGGAACTGAAATTAAAAAAAAAAAAGAGTCATTTTCAAAATATTTCAGTTGACCGTTTCCCTTTCGATTTTTTAAAAAATAATCAAATCTGTAGAATGACCTAGTTTACCATTAGTTGTTGGCATGGGTGCTGACAAGGGAGACCATGCTTAAAAAAAATAAATCAATGGACTCCTTTGTCATTAGAAAAGAGGAAATTCGGGGGATTATAGAGGAATAGAGAGACAAATATGAAAATTTAGGCCACCCCAGTTCTAACCATTTCAAATTGGGAACTAAACTAAATAGTAGTTTGGGGAAGTCGTTGCTTCATAATTAAGTCAGCAAGTTTGTCAAAATAGATCAGTGAATTAGTTATGTGCCTTTTGTAAAATGACACCAAAAACACTCAATTTTTTTCATTTCAATGTTGTCATCATATTGAGTACTTCCAGACCACTACTCTGACCAACTCAATTCCCCTGTCATAACCATCATATATGAACTGCAAAATACTACAGTAATGCAATGTTATGGTAATACAGTTGGACGAAGTCCAGAAATACACAAATTTAGGTTCCTACATTAACTTGGTCACATTCCACACACACAGTTCCAGAGCTTCAGACCCATTAAATTGCTTTGCCACCCTCATGGTGCAAAACCAATCTTAACAGGGGCTTTGCCAGCCAGTGGAGGATTTCCCCCTTTGTTAGTGATGTAGGGCTGCTGCAGTGACTTTTACAGTCTTCCTTCCCAGACTTGGGTGTAGGGAGCCTTATTATGCAGCGTTGTAGTTGGGATTACAAGTAGCAATTAGAAATGAGTCACACTGTTTTCACAGTTGAAAATTCCAGTTTGCTGTTTTAATTTATTCTCAGTTTACCTATTTAAACGGAAGGTGAAAATAGGACAAACTGGTGTCCCTAGTGAAGAAACTACTGATCTGAGGCTCTTCAGAAATCTATCACCAAGAAGTACCACTTTCCACAGTGAAAGGAAACAGCGGAGGTGATAGACCAAACCTATGAATCCGATAGCCCATTAAGGAAGATAAATGAAAACTGAGACTTGTTTTTAATCTTAGATAACCAAACCTATGAACTCTAGCAGAAATCACAATAAATAAATAAATTTTGGGGGGTAGAGGGATAGGAAAAGTGTATTTTAAATTATTTCTAGATTTTTCTCTATTACTATTATTTAAACATCACTTACGTAGCATGGTAAAATTACACAGCACTCTACAAACAAGTTCCCTGGCAGAGAGAGTTAGCCATTACAAAGAATCACATTTTGTATTGCTATAGGATCAGACAAAAAAAAAAAAGTGTCTGGGAAGGAGAATACAATGCCCTGGTAATATTAAGAAACACAGCAGAAATTAAAAAAGAAAAAGTGAAAGGTCCTTTAGGCCTTTAAAGATTTCCCCTAATACAATCCACCAAAGGAAAAGCAACATAATTTAGCAGGCTAAAAAAGGAGTTCTCACCCTGGTTCTGCCTGTACCTTGCTGTGTGTCCTTGGCATGACAATTAACATCTCTAGTTGGCTCCATTTCACTATTTGTAACATGAAGATATCACTTATTTCACAGATGTGTTGTTGAGATTAATCAGTTAATGATTGTAAAGGTATATGAGCACTAAGGATTATTATGACCAGTATGAAATTCTCTATTAAGTTGCTGACGCTGTCAGGTATTATTCACGTTCAGAATCATAGTCATGTGAAAGAAATAAAGATAGGCTAACATCGTAAGCCTGTGCTCTTATATCTTGGCATTTAATAGCACATGTCAAATTGCCACATCTATTTCCTTTTAGAAGCACCCGGCACAGTTTTATAGAGACAGTTTAACTTCATCCGAATGAGTTATTTCCCCTATGTATTTTTCCTTTGTGAGAAAATTTGGGTCAGATCTTGCAGTGCCTTTTTTAAAAACAAAAATCAGTCTTATGGCTTTATAAAAAAAATCACATCTGAAACATTTACATGTATTTCTTTTTCTTTAAACCAATTACTCCAAATCGAACACTGTCTGAGATTGATTTAACTTTGACCTACAAGAATTAAAAGCGATACCCTCAGGTCAGTTTTTTGTAAAAACCAGGGGGGTCAATTTCAAAAGTGCTTGGCACCTACTCAGGAGCACCGCCAGCTTTTCTGGCGCCCTAGGTGGCGGAAGGTCCCGTCCCGAAATGCCGCTCCCAACAGAGGCGGCGGAAGGTCCCACCCCCAAAATACCGCCGTGGTCGCCGCCCTCCAAATTGTAGCACCCTAGGCGACCGCTTAAGTCGCCTAATGGGTTGCGCCGGCCCTGCACCTACTGTTACCAGCAGCCGGCACCGCTGAAAATGATGCCCAGAAAAGATCAATAGAAATATTTCCAGGATTTCCCCGGGGGTTATTCTATCTACTACCTAAGATCCACAAACCTGGAAATCCTGGACGCCCCATCATCTCGGGCATTGGCACTCTCACTGAAGGACTGTCTGGATATGTGGACTCCCTACTCAGACCCTACGCCACCAGCACTCCCAGCTATCTCTGTGACAGATTTCCTGAGAAAACTACAATGCATTGGTGACCTCCCAAAAAACACCATCCTAGCCACCATGGATGTAGAGGCTCTCTACACAAACATCCCACACACAGATGGAATACAAGCTGTCAGGAACAGTATTCCTGATGATGACACAGCACAACTTATTGCTGAGCTCTGTGACTTTATCCTCACGCACAATTATTTCAAATTTGGTGACAATATATACCTCCAGACCAGTGGCACCGCTATGGGCACCCGCATGGCCCCACAATATGCCAACATTTTTATGGCTGACCTAGAACAATGCTTCCTCGGCTCTCGTCCATTCATGCCCCTTCTCTACCTACGCTACATTGATGACATCTTCATCATCTGGACCCATGGGAAGGAGACCCTGGAAGAATTCCACCATGATTTCAACAGCTTCCACCCCACCATGAACCTCAGCCTGGACCAATCTACACGGGAGGTCCACTTCCTAGACACCACCGTACAAATAAGCGATGGCCACATTAACACCACCCTATACCGAAAACCCACCAACCGCTACATCTACCTTCATGCCTCCAGCTTTCACCCCGGTCACACCATACGATCCATCGTCTACAGCCAAGCACTGAGGTACAATCGCATCTGCTCCAACCCCTCAGACAGAGACCAACACCTACAAGATCTTCACCAAGCATTCTCAAAACTACGATACCCACACAAGGAAATAAAGAAACAAATCAACAGAGCCAGACGTGTACCCAGAAGCCTCCTGCTACAAGACAGGCCCAAAAAAGAAACCAACAGAACTCCACTGGCCATCACCTACAGTCCTCAGCTTAAACCTCTCCAACGCATCATCAGTGATCTACAACCCATCCTGGACAATGATCCCTCACTTTCACAGACCTTGGGAGGCAGGCCAGTCCTCGCCCACAGACAACCTGCCAACCTTAAGCATATTCTCACCAGCAACCATAACAACTCTAACTCAGGAACCAACCCATGCAACAAACCTCGATGCCAACTCTGCCCACATATCTACACCAGCAACACCATCGCAGGACCTAACCAGATCAGCTACAACATCACCGGCTCATTCACCTGCACGTCCACCAATGTTATATATGCCATCATATGCCAGCAATGCCCCTCTGCTATGTACATTGGCCAAACTGGACAGTCACTACGCAAGAGCATAAATGGACACAAGTCAGATATCAGGAATGGCAATATACAAAAACCTGTAGGAGAACACTTCAACCTCCCTGGCCACACAATAGCAGATGTTAAGGTAGCCATCTTACAGCAAAAAAACTTCAGGACCAGACTCCAAAGAGAAACTGCTGAGCTCCAGTTCATTTGCAAATTTGACACCATCAGATCAGGATTAAATAAAGACTGTGAATGGCTTTCCAACTACAGAAGCACTTTCTCCTCCCTTGGTGTTCACACCCCAACTGCTAGCAGAGCACCTCACCCTCCCTGATTGAACTAACCTTGTTATCTCCATACTGATTTATACCTGCCTCTGGAGATATCCATTACTTGCATCTGAAGAAGTTAGGTTCTTACCCATGAAAGCTTATGCTCCCAATACTTCTGTTAGTCTTAAAGGTGCCACAGGACCCTCTGTTGCTTTTTACAGATTCAGACCAACACGGCTACCCCTCTGAGTTTTAAAACAGTTTTTCTAAACACTCCTCTCCCTCAAATTTCCAACCCAAACATTGCAACACCATGCTGGTGCACAAAAGCCAGAATTAGTTAAACTGTTTCCTTGTCTAATAAGAGAAATGCGATAAGAAACCAGCCCCACCAATGGCAAGTTAAGGAATCTGATTGTCAAAGCCTTACCACATAACTGATCTAATTTATGGTCGCTTACACAAGGAAAGCCAATTTTCCCATATGTTTTTAACTTTAAAAGATAAAATGTTCCCTTTCAGAGTTCTTCCCTGCTTGCCAATTTTGTTAAAGAGCATAAGGGAAGGGCGCAGGAATAATTTGTATAGTGGGCAGCAGCGTAGCTAGCGGGGTGCAGGGGAAGCAGCCGCTTCCCCTCACCCCTTTTCCCAAAAGCGGCGCCTTTCCAAAGGTGGCCGCCGGCCGGAGGAGGAAGGGGGGGCGCAGGATGGCCGCCCGCAGCAAGGCCGGAGGAGCGAGGGGGGAGCACAGGCTGGCCGCCCGCAGCACAGCCAGCAGCCATGGGGGGGCGGCGGGTGCGCGGCTGAAGGAGCAGGGGGGCGCAGCATGCGGCCCGGCCCCGCAGCTGTGGCTGGAGGAGCGAGGGGGGGCACAGACTGGCTGCCCGCAGCATGGCCGAAGGAGCAGGGGGCCCAGCATGTGGCCCGGCCCCGCAGCCGCGGCTGGAGAAGCGGGGGGGAGGGCCGCAGGCTGGCCGCCCGCAGTGCAGCCAGCAGCCATGGAGGGGCGGCAGGTGCACGGCAGGAGGAGCAGGGGGGTGCAGCATGGTGGTCAGAGGAGTGGGGGGAGGGGCGGTCACGGTGCAGCAGGAGGAGGAGCCAGGGGGGGCATGGCCGGAGGAGGAGCCAAGGGGGGCTGCCTTTTTTAGGTTTGCTCCCCCTCCTCTTAAAAGCTGGCTACGCCACTGATAGTGGGGGTGCTGAAAGCGATTGAACCAAACTATAAATCCTGTATATAATGGAAACCATTTCAAGCCAGAGTGTGTGGCAGCAGTTCCAGCACCTATGTAAGGGGTGAAACAGCTGTATTGCCTCTCCTGAAAAGTACTTTATAAAGCACCTGGATTACCAAGCAGGAGAATCCCAGCATTGCAAACACTCACGGGTCTGTGAGAAGAGCGAAGGGATTCCTGTAACACCACAGCTCCATTCAGAACCGCAATATCTTTGAAGAAAGACAACAAGGAGTCTGGTGGCACCTTAAAGACTAACAGATTTATTTGGGCATAAGTTTTTGGGAGTAAAAACCTCACTTCTTCGGATGCATAGAGTGAAAGTTACAGATGCAGGCATTATATACTGACACATGGAGAGCAGGGAGTTACTTCGCAAGTGGAGAACTAGTGTTGACAGGGCCAATTCACTCAGGGTGGATGTAGTCCACTCCCAATAATAGATGAGGAGGTGTCAATTCCAGGAGAGGAAAAGCTGCTTCTGTAATGAGCCAGCCACTCCCAGTCCCTATTCAAGCCCAGATTAATGGTGTTGAATTTGCAAATGAATTTTAGTTCTGCTGTTTCTCTTTGAAGTCTGTTTCTGAAGTTTTTTTGTTCAATGATAGTTTGACTTTTAAATCTGTAATAGAATGACCAGGGAGATTGAAGTGTTCACTTACTGGTTTATGTATGTTATCATTCCTGATGTCCGATTTGTGTCCATTTATTCTTTTGCGGAGGGACTGTCCGGTTTGGCCAATGTACATGGCAGAGGGGCATTGCTGGCACATGATGGCATATATAACATTAGTGGATATGCAGGTGAATGAGCCCTTGATGGTATGGCTGATGTGGTTGGGTCCTCTGATGCTGTTGCCAGAGTAGATATGGGGACAGAGTAGGCAATGAGGTTTGCTACAGGGATAGGTTCCTGGGTTGGTGTTTCTGTGGTGTGGTGTGTAGTTGCTGGTGAGTATTTGCTTCAGGTTGGGGGTTGTCTGTAAGCGAGGACTGGCCTGCCTCCAAAGGTCTGTGAGAGTGAGGGATCATTTTCTAGGATAGGTTGTAGATCGTGGATAATGCGCTGGAGAGGTTTTAGCTGGGGGCTGTATGTGATGGCCAGTGGTGTTCTGTTATTGTCCTTGTTGGGCCTGTCCTGTAGTAGGTGATTTCTGGGTACCCGCCTTGCTCTGTCAATCTGTTTCCTCACTTCCCCAGGTGGGTATTGTAATTTTACGAATGCTTGATGAAGATCTTGTAGGTGTTTGTCTCTGTCTGAGGGGTTGGAGCAAATTCGGTTGTATCTTAGAGCTTGGCTGTAGACAATGGATAGTGTGATGTGTCTTGGATGGAAGCTGGAGGCATGTAGGTACGTATAGTGGTCAGTAGGTTTCCGGTATAGGGTGGTGTTTATGTGACCATCACTTATTTGTACTGTAGTGTCCAGGAAGTGGATCTCTTGTGTGGACTGGTCCAGGCTGAGGTTGATGGTGGGGTGGAAATTGTTGAAGTCCAGGTGGAATTCTTCAAGGGTCTCCTTTCCGTGGATCCATATGATGAAGATGTCATCAATGTAGTGCAAGTAGAGGAGGGACACTAGGGGACAAGAGCTGAGGAAGCGTTGTTCTAAGTCAGCCATAAAAATGTTGGCATACTGTGGGGCCATGCGGGTACCCATAGCAGTGCCACTGACTTGAAGGTATAAGTTGTCCCCAAATCTGAAGTGGTTGTGGGTGAGGACAAAGTCACAAAGCATCTGCTCAAGAAATTCCCAGCTACAGTACGGGAACAAATCTACATGGACACACCCCCAGAACCCCGATCAGGGGTATTCTATCTGCTACCCAAGATCCATAAACCCGGAAACCCGGGACACCCCATCATCTCAGGCATTGGCACTCTTACAGCAGGATTATCTGGCTATTTGGACTCTCTCCTCAGACCCTATGCTACCAGCACTCCCAGCTATCTTCGAGACACCACCGACTTCCTGAGGAAACTACAATGCATTGATGGTCTTCCTGAAAACACCATCCTGGCCACCATGGAGGTAGAAGCACTTTATACCAATATTCCACATGAGGACGGACTACAAACTGTCAGGAACAGTATCCCTGATGAGGCCACAGCAAGCCTAGTGGCTGAGCTTTGTGACACTACTGGCCCCACATACAGGGAGGCAGGCCAGTTCTCGCTTACAGACAACCCTCTAACCTGAAGCAAATACTCACCAGCAACTACACACCACAGAAACACCAACCCAGGAACCTATCCCTGTAGCAAACCTCATTGCCTACTCTGTCCCCATATCTACTCTGGCAACAGCATCAGAGGATCCAACCACATCAGCCACACCTTCAAGGGCTCATTCACCTGCATATCCACTAATGTTATATATGCCATCATGTGCCAGCAATGCCCCTCTGCCATGTACATTGGCCAAACCGGACAGTCCCTCCGCAAAAGAATAAATGGACACAAATCGGACATCAGGAATGGTAACATACATAAGCCAGTAAGTGAACACTTCAATCTCCCTGGTCATTCTATTACAGATTTAAAAGTCAAACTATCATTGAACAAAAAAACTTCAGAAACAGACTTCAAAGAGAAACAGCAGAACTAAAATTCATTTGCAAATTCAACACCATTAATCTGGGCTTGAATAGGAACTGGGAGTGGCTGGCTCATTACAGAAGCAGCTTTTCCTCTCCTGGAATTGACACCTCCTCATCTATTATTGGGAGTGGACTACATCCACCCTGATCGAATTGACCCTGTCAACACTAGTTCTCCATTTGCGAAGTAACTCCCTGCTCTCCATGTGTCAGTATATAATGCCTGCATCTGTAACTTTCACTCTATGCATCCGAAGAAGTGAGGTTTTTACTCACAAAAGCTTATGCCCAAATAAATCTGTTAGTTTTTAAGGTGCCACCAGACTCCTTGTTGTTTTTGTAGATACAGACTAACACGGCTACCCCCTGATACTTGAAGAAAGAGATACTGTCATCTAAATTCCTGCGGCTTGCGTCCTGGAGCAAGCTGATTGGCTAATGACCTCACTGATCCTATATGCTGGATCCCTGTGTGAAATGCATGAGCCAGACTGGCTGTGGATGGTTAAGAGGGTAGGGAGCATGGGGTTTTGTTCTTCGGTTTTGTTTCTATTTGATCGGGAAGGGAGAGGGGGGAAGCTAATACCCAGCTTTGCTGATTGAAGGCAGCTGACTCTGTGTTGGGTAAGTGTCTTTCTCTCTCTCTATAAAGTTTGCTTGGTTTATGAACGTCATTTTATTTTTAAAAAGACCGGCTAGAAAACATTCCGCCTTTGTTTAAAGCGAGCACTGTTTTAAAACGTTGTTTCATGGAAAACAAGTATTTCAAACTAACTTGAACGCATACTTCAAACTCTTACTTTTTGGGGGGGAAACGACGGTGGTTTTGCTCTCTTTTAGGCTTATGTTAGGAGTCAAACAGTTCTACAGCTTGCGTGTTCAAAGTGTTTCCTTTTAAAACTCTTCCTATTCTTAATTTCGCAGTGGTTATCTGGGTTTTAAAAAAACCAAGCGTGCTCTTTCCACATTTGAATCCACGCGTTCCACTCGAATTACTGGGTTCAGGGTAGAGTGAATCTATTCGAACTTTATTTGGTATAGACTTCTAAAGTAGAGATGTAATGTACTAGAAGTTAGCTGATCAGACTGAGATATTTCTCTTCATTGGTGATCATCTAAACCTCCTTCTAAAACAAAAAAAACTTTCTATGGCCCCTTGTGGAGTTTTTTTTTTTTCTTCCACGGAGGGACAGCTTGTCGCTTGGTAGTGAAACAAGCCATTCAAAGTGGCGGTAGAATAGGAAAATCCTTTGCTTCCTCCCACTACCACCCCATAATCCTTCTCAGCCTCCTAGCTCTTCTGATTATTTCTGCTGTTCCAAACTTCAGCGGCTGTTCCTATGTCGACCCAGTAAAACAAGCAATTCCGGCTCAGAGAGTTTCTTTGCTGCTAGGTGTATTTCAAAATATAACCTCCCCTCTGAGCACTGCTGAAATCTTCCTAGTAAACAGCAACAGTTTGACTGCGAGAGAGACTCTCCTACACAGAGACTGTTGTATTCCTTGAAACTTTAGAAACGTGTCTTTTCCCCGCTTAGAGGGGTGGACAAAAGAACCCTGCCTCTCAATTGGAGATCAAAGTAAAGCATTAAAGTGACACTGGAATAAAGCTAAGGAAATTTGTTGTCATTGCATGTGGATGGACACCTTATTTTCAATCTGAATACAGGTTTCCATTGTGTGTTGTGAATATTTCTGTTCCGTAGCTGAGAGGGAGGGCGTTCCCACAGTAACCTCCTTTGTTTCTCTCTCCCCCCCCCCCGACACTGTAGCTGGCTGGCCACGTGGTTGCAATTTGCAACGCGCCGCACTAGTCTCTACACACATCAGCAGCTTTGGCCACCACATCAGTGGGTGCTTTGCTACCTTCATTGCAAAGTGCGCTGACCCTCCCATGGATGAAACAAACGTGGCTACTATAAAAGCCTGTAGAACTTAATAGAGTGATCTGTTTTCTAGAGGGGTTTCCCCGCCATCCCATATAATTCTAGAGCAGCGATACTCTTTCAAATTGTGTAGGATTTTCCCAGTAGGGTGGGGCAGACGAGGCTGAATGAAACTCAGCAGCCGCTCTAGCTAGAGTTGCAAGGACAGGAACTTAGGTGGTTCCTCTTCATATGATCTCTAGATTTTTTGTTGTTGTTGTTTTTAAACTTGTTCAGAAGCGCTGGACAAGGCTTGGAGTTAATGGTTTCAGATTAGGGGTGGGGGGAATTTGTGTCACGGTTTGGGGGATGTGGATCAAAGTGTGGTGGGGCAGCATAGTTTGCTGCTAGTTTTGCATTCCTGCAGCCCTGTTTGGTCTGGGCCACTAGAAAATGGTGGAAGTTGTGGAGTATCTTTCTTAAATCCTAATCTGCGTTGGGTCTTTGTGGGTTGGGACTGCGGGAAGGCTGCTTACAATTCCTTGGGGATTTGAACCCGTCAATGTTATTTCATACAGTTTTCCCCTCTGCTCAGTGAAATCCTGACTGAAATGGCTGGCAGGGGTCGAGTGAGAGCAGGGCTTCTGTGAAAGAAAAGGGGGGGCCCTAAGAAGCTGTGGAAGGCCTTGCTTTGTTCTTGGGACTGCAGTGAAAGGAGTGCAGGCAGGCTGTGAGACATAGGAGTTTTTGGAGAGTCTAACCTCTTGCCCATCCCAGGGGGATGGAAAGCCGAGTTTAGTTTCCTAGCCCACTAACCATATGATTACAAGGAAACCTGTCAATTTAAACTCCCCAGGCCTGATTCTCTACAGGGTTGCATTTCATGGAGTTGATTTACACCTGTGCAAAGTGGTTGTAAAAAGCCACTATTCTGAGTTAGCCACACACCGCAGTGGAGGATTGGGACCAGTGAGCTTTTCCCATGTGCAGGAACATTTAGTTTTGTGACTACAGTACCCCCTAGATACACACACACACACACACCAAGAGAGAGCATGTGCACTCACACTCTCTCTCTTAAATCTCAGCAGAGCTGGAAGACACCCTGAAAGGTCATCGAGACTAGCCCCCTGCCTTCACTAGCAGGACCAAGTATTTGCCTGATCTGATTTTGCCCCAGATCCCGAAGTGGTTTCCTTAGTGATTGAACTCACAACCCTGGATTTAGTAGGCCAATGCTCAAACCACTGAGCTATCCCTCCTGCAATGTCAGATGATGTAGTCCCTCATAGCAGCAGTGTGTGTAAGTGCCCAAATCCATTGCAATTACTGGGGGTGGGGTGGGGAGTTTCTTCTATCCTATCATCTCTAATGTTTTGTTTTTCTCCACTCTCCCACCCCCACCAATCTTTTTGTTTTTCTCTTTGCAGTTGGAAAGGGTCATCCTAGAATACGAAGGTGCAAACTTCTAAAATTCAAAATTATTCACTCCTGTTGGTTTTTTTAAAAAAATTTGCATAGAAATGCTAGTGCATAAATGGGAACAAAAGGCAGCTAAAACCTCGCTGATGTGACAGGATGGGTAGCATGGGTTCACACCTGATGCAGCGAGCACAGAAAAATTTCACAAGTTCGTCACTGGTGTGTGGCTGGAGACAAGTTTGCTGCATGGCTGGACTGACTTCAGTGTGAAGTTTGGAGGTGTTTCTGCTATTAAATATTAATTACAAAGACCCTGTTGAAGACAACAATGATGGTGGCTAGACAAGTGAACAAAAATAAATAAACCGCTGCACCCATAACGTTTTCAGTGGCTGTACCCACTGCTTATTAAGGTAGAAAATCTAACTTGGAGCCTCTTCTAGTGGAACAGAGATGTGACTTAACTGTGCTGTCTTAACTTGCTGTAGAAATGTTTGTTAGAAGCAAGATGTTTGGTGCCAAATGCTGCCCACTGTGGTAGTCAGGACACACTACCTGAGCCTGGCCAAACTGGACTAATGACTACTGGAAAAAAATCAGAACAGTAATTACCCAAAGGCTGGGGAGGAATATGTGGAAATTCCTGAATTCTAGTGTCTGAAATACTGTAAACACTGGGCTACTGCATCTATTGTTTGTTTCTACAGCAACCAAAACAAGTTAAGTTCTTTACATATGAAAACAAGTGAGATCCATGCCCTAAAGAACTTGCAATCTAAATACTAATCCTAATTGAGGGCCTCATCTAACACGTATCAAACTGGATGTTTTTGACAACATTGAGCTTTTTCCATTGATGGTAATGCAGGTGGAACTGATGCACTGGAGCGCCAAAGAAAAAGTAAGTGTAGCAAGTTTCAGAGTAGCAGCCGTGTTAGTCTGTATCCGCAAAAAGAACAGGAGTACTTGTGGCACCTTAGAGACTAACAAATTTATTAGAGCATAAGCTTTCGTGGACTACAGCCCACTTCTTCGGATGCATATAGAATGGAACATATATTGAGGAAGTGGGCTGTAGTCCATGAAAGCTTATGCTCTAATAAATTTGTTAGTCTCTAAGGTGCCACAAGTACTCCTGTTCTTTTTAAGTGTAGCAAGGCTTTGGTATCCCTGAGGCCTTGTGTACACTGCCACTTTACAGCCCTGCAACTTTCTCGCTCAGGGGGTGCAAGTTTCAGCGCTGTAAAATGGCAGTGTAGTCAGAGCACCAGCGCTGGGAGCCATCTCGTTGGGGTGTCTTTTTTAACACAGCACTGGGGGAGCCGCGACTACATAGCCACATTAAAGTGCTTTAATGTTGCTAGTGAAGACATACCCTGAGTATCTTACTATCTATGGCCTGCATAATTGTAGTGTCTTTCCAGTAGCTGAGTAATCCCATGGAGGACTCTTGAATGAGACACCTTGAACTGAACTCTGTATTCAATGGGGAGTCAGTGCAGAAAATATAGATTGGGTGTTGGAGATGTGTTCGCTAAGCAAATGGGCTGCTGCATCTTGTACCACTTGTGTGGCTTTGCTCTGAGTTACTATAACAAAGTCCAGTGCTCACATGAGGACATAGATCACTGTGGCCACATCTGTGTTTGATAGGATGGGGGTGTAATTTTCTGGTTGCTTGCAGATGGAAGTGAGTGCCCAAATAGCAGTGGAAGAATCCTAAAACAGCGGTTCCCAAACCTTGCCCTTGCATGACCCCATTTTCAGATGTATTGCTTCCTGTGATCCCACGCCACATGGAGGATGCTATTTTACTTTACAAAATGGCTTCCTTTGCACAGCATGACCTTGCATGCCTATGGTGCATGTGAGGTCACGCTACATGAAGATCACCATTGGTAAAATGGCATCTTCCATATTCGGGATTGCCACAACCCCATCTGCTGAGGAAGTGACCCCATTTGGGGTTGAACTCACTGTGGGAACTGCTTTCCTAGAGGATTCCAGTGCTGCAGATTGACCTAACAGCCCGAGGACACTTTTCCTCACGTGGGGAATGTTCTAGAAAAGGCAGATTTTGAGACGCACTTCCCTCTTACCAGCATCACCTCAGGCTTCCCATCGTATCTATATTTTTTTTAGACCTATTGTGCGGCATAATATTTGAGTGTGTTGTGGAGTATGTATGCTAGTCCTGTCTGTCAACTTTGCCAGGTCCAGCTTGGCTGGCTAGTGGGTCCTTCAGATACTGACTTCTTTACAAAAACTGGGACAAAACATGATTGTTCTTGTGAAATTGCCAGAGATGCTAAAACATGCTCTTGAAAACATTCAGGGATGTGTGGGCCACCTTCCAAGTCCAATCAGTCACTCTGTGCTCAGCGTAGCCCCCGCCATCTTTACCACTGGGTCCTATTTTGCTGAGGCTGTTGTAGAGGGAGATGTCCCTCACTAGTGGCATCTTTAACTTTCCCAGGGATGCCTGGGATATGGCAGAAGAGATCTAAATCAAACTAGTGCACTGCCTTAATTTTTTAAGATGCTTAGTCTATTTGAGGGTCCTGTGGCACCTTTGAGACTAACAGAAGTACTGGGAGCATAAGCTTTCGTGGGTCAGAACCTCACTTCTTCAGATGCAAGTAATGGAAATCTCCAGAGGCAGGTATATATCAGTGTGGAGATAACGAGGTTAGTTCAATCAGGGAGGGTGAGGTGCTCTGCTAGCAGTTGAGGTGTGAACACCAAGGGAGGAGAAACTGTTTCTGTAGTTGGATAGCCATTCACAGTCTTTGTTTAATCCTGATCTGATGGTGTCAAATTTGCAGATGAACTGAAGCTCATCTAAGCTAAATTTCTGAGTCTCTAAGGTGCCACAGGACCCTCTGTTGCTTTTTACAGATTCAGACTAACATGGCTACCCCTCTGATACTAGTCTATTTGAGACTTCAGTCTGAAAACACTGTTTCCCCACATGTTCTGTTCAGTACACTTCTGTTCCCAGATAGCCTCACCTGTGCAACATCTTGTGAAAACTACCATAAATTATCTTAAAAAATGTAAGGTTCCTTGTTACCTGCATTATTCCTCTTCTTTGCTAAAGAACTGCCAATTATCCCCCAGTTAATCAAGGGAAGATTTTTTCCAAGGTAAAAATTGCTGTCCTCATCGGATAATGTTTTTACTAGACTCCTGCACTGGTGCCTATATATTATAATGGTGGGTGCAGTATTTATACTTCTACAAACTAGACTAAGGGAATATACAGAAATGAATTTTTCATCAGATTACTGATTCATATGGGAGTGACGAACTTCCCAATGTCTGTATAGCTGCCTTAGCGTTAAGACTTGTCACTTGGTCTCGACTAAATTATATATACATGAATACATCATTGTTTGATGTTAAATTTAATTTGCCAACCTGACTCTCTCATAATGCGCATCTGTTCTCATTTAATCCTCTTCCCCTTATGACTTTCCCTTCCCCCATTCTGTATTCTCTGTTCTCTCATCCTTGTCCCTTTCTCCCCTGCGGCTTATATTTAGTACTCACTTCCCTGCTGCTTCTCTGCCAACTTCCCTTTTCCATTCAAATCCTTTCTTTAATATATTTCTTTCACTAAACCTTCCCATAGTGATTCCCCTCCCCCATCCTAAAAAGGTGCCAGTATCAACCCATTATGTAGCTTAACTGTATTATCTGTCTGACTTGGATTCAGAACTGCCAGTTTGTTCAGCTCCATACGAACCTGAAGGAAGCCGTAGCTCTTACTCCAGAGAGCTCACAATCTGTCTCTAACTAATGCATGTAGCCACAAAAATACGGTCTTTCTTTCTCCTTCAGTATCACTCCACTTAGCAGATATCTAATCTAGTAATGGGAATCTAAATGCTGTGACAGAATAAGCACGATGCAGAAGGAAGTCTAGGAGGTTCTTAATTTATACAGTTACAAGCTATTTCACTGGATTAGTGAAGATCACGAAGTCTCCCATTATTTGTGTATGTGTATAAAAATAGTGTGTGTGGGTTTGACTCGCCTTGCCTTGTTGTGTTAGGAAAGCTCTAAGGGCCTCTTTGTAATTAGTTGAATTTCCTGAATTGAGCTTAAAACATACTGTACAACCAACTGCTTTATAGGGTACCACCAAGCAAGAAACTGCTCGCTGCTTATTAGAAAAAATGGGGATACTATGGCAAGCTGGAGACTCTGAGAGGGCCAAAACAGGAATTGCAGGATGATGCCTTGAGATTCCATTTCCTCAGCCTCAAGCAGCGGACACTTTGCTGTCTTGGCTGCTCTGTCCTGGGCCTGTTCTGTTTTTGTTCCTAGTATCTCAGTACTCCCTAGAAGTAGAGGAGTGACCTTTTTGTTTTTAATATTATGTCTACCTGTTTTGCAGAAAGGACTGGGTGAAATGGGGAATTTTGCAGCAAATGGAGGGTGTATTAAGGGAATGCACCCCATCCAACTTGCAGATAGGCTTCAAGAAAGCCCCTGCAAAGCTGCTATTCCACTTTATAGGCTGGAATACCGTCTGCAACTCCTCCTTACCCCTTGTGAGGTAGGTCCGGTCCACTAGGTCACAAAACCTGTGACACCTGCCCCGTGGAGCCCTCTCCATTCTGGCCTATGTGAGATAAGCATAGCGACATTAGATGTGGAGCCTCCCTCTGCACAGCTACTCAACCTGTACATTCTATAGGGGATTCAAGTGGTGTGAAGGGCCTTGTTTGAGCCTTTGTAGTTGTCTGAATGTCATTTACATGAGAAGCAAAGAAGTCTGAGGAATTGCCAAACTAAATGGGCCAACAGGCTTCTGCTGCTCTGTAGAGATTTGGCTGGTCACATGCTGTTGGCTCTCCTTGATACCAGCTGCCTTTGCAAATGTCTGGGCACTTCACTGCAGTAAAGAGCCCAGGGTCTTGTAGAAACAGCTGGAAATGGGGACCCAGCCTAGCTGCTACATAGGAGGAAAACAAAATTGACTATGATTATGCCCTGTAGGTACCAGCCTCCAGTGTGAGAAACATGTATGGGGTGAAGGAAGTGAGATAGCACGGACAGTGAGTAGATATGATCAGGCAATCAATCTTAAAAACTTCCGCACCCCAATCTGGGTCTATGCTGGTTATGTAATATGTGAACCTTGTAAACAACACTTGTAACCTTCAATAACTTAAGGCTGACCCCAGATGTACAGTACCTTCCTTCTTAACTGGTGTAAATTTGATTTTAAACATTAACTTCAATAAAATTTTTAAATCTATGTAATAGGTGAAGGGAGGTAGGCAGCAGAGAAGCATATATAAAAGTGCAGGAAGAGAGAGATGAGATGACATAGGCAGTATAACCCCTTTCTAGGAAGGACACAGGGCTAGTATAAGAGCTAAATACAGATTAGTAGTAATTTCTATGCAAATAACTTCCATGGCTGATAGAGGCACATATGTAATGGTCCGGTCTTCCGTGTTGAGCTGTCTTTCCGTGCACAGCTCAACCAGCGGACTTTTGGATTTTTTTTCCCTAGCTGTTTATAATTCATTTTCCCCCTCTCTTCGCTATTCCTTTCCCAAAAAACTACTGAGGTTTTTTTTCTCTGTGCTTTTCCTTCTGCCTCTACTGCTGTTTGCACTTACGCAATTCATGCTGCTACAAGCCCACGTGTGCTTCCATTATATATGTCACAGTTCAAGGCAACTGCACCCACACTTCCACCTCAGTGGGGAATAAGCATCTTACTCCCTTCTGACTAGAGTATTTCCAGGCTACACAATTCCCTGCCTTCACTATGTTATTTCCAGCTGAGACAGGCTACCCAAGCACATGCTCTTGCTTTCTCTTCAGAGACTGGTAACAGAGTGATTGTCAATGTTAAAAGTACCACACAGTTTTTTCTATGCAAGCCTACTTTTTGCTTAAGGTAAAAGCATAACAGAGAAAACACTTTAAAATCAATGAAAGAACCTAGACGCATGCTAATAAGCTCACCAGAGTTCACCCTAAGGTGGATTCTGGCAGCAGCAGGCCGTCCGCCACTACTCTAGGGGTTTCCTTGTGATTACAAGTTCATCACTGCATCAGCTCAGAGCAAGCAGCCATTTTGTGAGGCCTCAGGAGGCCCAGTCTTTCCAACCTATCCGAAGGTTTGAGGTGCCCTGTGGACCAGGGGTCCTATCTGTTGGATCAGGAAGAAGGCCATGAGCTTAATTAAAACCAGGCTATTAACACAAAAATCCTTTTCGTCTTTGGTCCTTGAAAAATTCAGTCTGAACTAGTGTATATGCATCTCTCTCCAGGGGTGTGGCTTCAAAGGACTGATAAAAGAAGTACATTAGCATCCCCTTCCTACCAGAGAAGGTACCTACACAGCTGCATTTTTAATAGTGTACCCCAAAGGTATTAAACTATATTGAATTTAGGTTATCTCCGTTCCATAAGCTTTGCTCACGATATTGTCAGTCTGTCCCAGGAGCGACCTATAAAATACAGTGTGCCTCATGGAGTGTTAGGCTTCATGATAAGGATTTGTAAAAACACTTATAGCTCCTTTTGTCCAAGGATCTCCAAGAGTGATTTGGTGCATTATTTGTTTGTAGTGAGCCATCACATACTGGTCTGCTTGTGGGTGACCACTTAATATAGGGCACATCTTAAAGTGGAGTGCTTAGCGTCAGGCCAAATGAAAGAGGAAATGATGGGAGGAAAATTATTTATATGTGTGGTGTCTTCTTGTGACTACTGCAGATATCTGGGTAGAATTAACCTTTTCTCTGTGGGTGGTACCTTCTGTCTGAGCCTGCAGTGAAGTCCTAATTTTGTGGTCACTCTGTAGTAAATAATATGACTGTGCTGAAGGATTAAGTTAGGACAGTTAGGCTTTGTACAATCCTTCCAGAAAGAACTGAAGATACAGCAAGTAGATGTAATAAACATTAGGAAGGAATTTGAGAGGAATGAGAACAAGAGCGTAGTCTAATGTGCTTAGCTAGACAGAATTAAGAGTTAACCAACCCAATCTAAAATATAACATAAGATAAAGATCAGAAGGCCCTGCTGGCCATCTACCTAGCTGGACTGTAGAGTTTCAGCTGTAGCAATTTGAGTCTCATGCCAGCTTCCTGGAAGTTTTGTGTTCCAAAGGAACAGCCTATGTGTGCACTTCCTTTACAGTCTCTGCCAGGAGTGAATCCACGCCACCAGACACATCTGCCTGTAACTCTGGCGTATGTTGCTTGATGTAACCATCAGAAATTGGGTCTGACATGCCCTAAGAAGTTCCAGAGCCAGGAGCTCTTTTAGTTTTCAGGGTTAGATTAAAACTTAGTGGGGATCAACACTACCTAATTAAATATTATGTTAATTCTTTTCAGTTGAATTTTTTTGATTAACATTTGATCTATTTAAAATTTCCACTCTGACCTTCTATAACTATTTAAAAACCAAGTCAACCAACAACCTGTTTGTTTTGGTCATCTCCTTATGTCTCTAGAGAAAAACTTGCCCATTTTTCCAGTACACCTCCAGGTAGTTGTTTGCCAGCTCTCAGAGAAACTCTCTGGGTTCTCATTGCTCAATCTCCTGCAGATCACTGTGCCTGTATTCTACTCTGTTCAGGTCTGGTTTATGACTGTGTACTGTCCTGCATTGGTGGCACCCAGCTAACTGATCAAATTCAGGAGCAAACATAGCTATGTAATGAAATAAACTGTCTGTATTTGCATTCTAATCTAGAAAATAAAGCAACTCCTAAGGATGTGGCACCTGTGCTAACAGCAGAGACTCCTCCTAAGTTGCTGCCTCTCCACATGAGATCTCAGGTAGCTTGGTGCCGTGCACCAGAATGTTGCTCTGTGCAGGACCGTGAGATCATTCCCCACAAAGGATAACTAACTACAAAGACAAACAAGCTTGCCCCCAACCCTCCCCAGACTCACGTCTTTGAATTGCTGACCCAGAGCCGGGTAGGGTGAGGGGGGGCCCATGTGTAGATCAATTCTGGTTCAGGTGCTGAACCAAAGCAGGTGACAAGGTGCTGGATGGAGGAAGGGTTTAGTGTGTGTGTACACACACACACACACACACACACACACACACACACACACACACACAAGGATTTGAGACTAGAAGTTAGTACTAGTGCCATGCATAGTGGTTAGCACCATGAACTATTTTCTAGCAATGTCTAGCACTATTATAGATATGGCCAGTTTAAAGATCCTTCTCGAAACAAAATCAGGTTATTCCATGTTTAGGGTTGTTTGTTTTGTTTTTCTCCTGGTGTTCGTAAGCTTTAAGTGGTATTAATTTTAGCTCCTGCAGTGTCTTCCAAAAGGGCTCTTGAAATGGATTAATAAAGCTGGTGGATTTATGTACATAAATCTATCGGACTACGCAGCAAAAAAGTTAAAGAAAACAAGATTACATTGAAAGTTAGCTAAACCAATCTCTGTAATTCAGCTGCATGCATATTAAATTCTTAAATTCCTGGAAGCCTCCTCTCTGGGTTGGTGTTTTAGCCTGGAAAAGGTCTATGGTTAACTTTTAAATAAAAAAGTGAATGCTTGGTCTTACGGTTTACAGATCTATGGCCCATGGACTGGAATAGAAATCGCTTAGATTTATGGGAATAATGTGCCTAACAAATCAGGTTAGGGACAAAAACACATGTTTAGATCATTAAGGACATCCTCAATTATGTGGCTGCCGCCAGCCTTGCTCAAGTGTTGGGGTGTGGGCGTGGTGGCCTTTCCTGTTAGGGAACTTCATAGCTGCTCTGAAGCTTGCTAGTGCAGATGGGCATGTTTTGCAGTAGAATGATAGGAACCTTGTTTTTATTCCCAGCTCCCTGTGGGCTTTGGGCTTGATTCTTTACCGCAATGTTTAGTCACTCCTACCTGTGGGAAGTAGTTGTGAAATACTCTCAAATCTGAATCCTTCATGCAAACTGATCCCCTTGTGTGTGCAATAAGGTTCCACACTAATAGTGGTATCTGGAATCCACTGTGCCCAGATGTAAATGACTACATTCGGAGCAGCGCAAAAGAGAATCAGGCCCCAGTGTAATCCAGATGTGTCAGTTTATACCTCTATCTGTAAAATGGAGATAACAGTACTTGCCTCATGACTAGCAAATTCTTTAAAACCACAAATATTTTGTACATAATTTCTGCAAAGATTGTAAAGTGATGCGGTCATCCTCTCGAGGACCAAAACCCGGCCTCTGAAATTTGAAAGTTGCCTTTTTTTAGTGTTTTGCCCTTTTTTGGTTTTTGTTTAAAAATAAACAAATAAAATGAATCCCTTATGTCTCCCAAAATAACTAGAAAGGACAGTGGGAGTGTGGTCGCATCTACTTTGAAGGGCAAAAAATCCTTCCAAAACTTCACATCAGTAACTAGCACAAAAGTGGGCAAGGGGACTTAACTGAAAATATGCCGCTTCTTTTTCACTTCGAATACAAATGCTGAATTTTGCTTCTACCCTTCCCCCAAATATGTATTTTTGATCACTGAACCAAATTTCATACTGATGCAGGGTCAAGGAGAAGAGAGCCTGCCCCATTAGCTTCAGCCAGGTCCCACTTGTATTAAGATGTGGCATAACTCCTTTGTTTCAATTTCTTTGAACACAGAACTACATTTATCTCTAAGATAAAAAGGCTTGTCGCAACTCCAACTTTAGTGGTATCTGCTTATTTTAAGGTTGAATGTGGTCCTCTGAATAGATATTTGACTGCGTAATCCTGCTTTAAATATTTTTCCTGCTGGGAAACTGATCACCTTTTATGTGCAATGACATTCTACCTTGTTGAATGGATTCCTGTTTGTGACAGTGCTGTCTTGATCGCTCACACTGACTTATTTACTATGAAAATTTGAAGTGTGTGTATGTCTTTCTGTAAAGGTGACACACACCTCTATAAAGCAGGGAAAACTGGACACTTTCTTTATGATGAGGATCTTTTTTTCCTCTTTCATTAGCAATTCAGGTCCAGTCTAATATGGAAGACTCTATGCATGGCTTTTACACTAGTAAACTTAAAGGTAACTAATTAAAGAAAAATACACTCAAATTTTCCATGGAGGCGTCAAGAAAATGCTAGTCCTCCCCTCAAGAAAGCATTAGATAGATAAAGCAAAGACACTAACCACATATTCGGAAACAAGACACAAGCTCTGCTGTCACTAACTTTTTGTTAGTGTAGCTGCATGCTGGTAACAAATGTCTACACCCTGTGCCTATCCATTACTGCTTCCACTGATGGAGTTGCATGGGCTACAGTAAGGTCTAATTGACAAAGTGGTTGCCAGCCAGTGACTTATCACCACCAGTATTCCCATTATTGTTAGCATAAACAAAACTGAATTGGTATTAGCTACCATGAGAAACTTACAAAAAACTTGCCTGCCCTACAGCCCTGCAGTGAAAACAAATTCAGATTCCTAGTGTACACAAGATTGTACTAATGTCTTTGAAAGTTTTGTATGCTAGTAGTATTGGAATAAAAATATGAATGTTTAATTCTTCCATTCTTGTATTGCTAATTCGTAAGAGTTTTGCTCTGAGATTCCAGTTATATTTTTATGGTAATACCTGGCAGACAATCTCCACTGTAGAAGGGAAAAATCCGCAATTTAGTCAAGTTGTAACAAACGTGGCTGGCTTTTGGCTTTTTAGTTTTTCTTTTCTGTCTAGTGACAAACTTGACTCCCCTACTGCTCTCTTCTCCTGCAATCATTTGTCTTTTTACACTGTATATATTTGAAATAACGTTTCCAAAAAATTGTACCATCTTCTGCATCAGTTTGGCTTACCAGCCAGCAGCTTCCTGAGCTATGCAGTTGTTCAGCTGTTCCTATTCCAAAGTAAACAGGAGGTGATAGACCAGGCTTGCAGGGGTTTAAAAACTAGAACTAGACCACCTAGCTTTGTTTTGGTACGCATGAAATCACCACAGGGTCTGTCTCCACTCAGACAGCCTGCTTTGGTCTGTAAGCAGACAAGGCAAAACTTTAGTATATACTAAGTCCCTCTACCTAGCTCTTTAATATATTTAAAAAAAAAAGCTTTGAAGGAATGTGGTTGCAGAGAAACCTGCTGTCAGGGGCTAGCAGCTGGAACTCTAAATATGTTTCTGTTCTGAGGAGCAGATGCTTGTTTTAACTGACATCCTGGCTCAAAAAGAGAAGAAATGAAAACTTTTTTTCTTTTCTCCCTAGTAGAAGCTTGTCAAGCCTGCCATCTTATCTTCAAATTAACATTATTGTATGCAGTGTAGTTGTAGCCATGTCTGTTCCAGGATATTACAGACATGGGAGGGTGAGGTAATATCTTTTACTGGACCAACTTCTGTGGTGAGAGAGACCAGCTTTGGAGCTACACAGCTCTTCTTCAGGTCCCAGACCTGAAGCACTGCAATATCTGAGTTTAAATACAAGCAGTTCCCTTGGGGGGGGGGGAATCTGTTTAAAAAAAAAAACTTAAAGTTGAAGAAATACTTAAAGCTGAAGTCTTGCCAAAATGGGTGAGCTTGCTTTTAAACTGTGTATTTTTGTTTTTTGGGGTGTGTTTTTGTTAAATTAGTACAAACCCTTGTGTTGACATTATTTAATTTTGAGTGGCTTAAATCAGTTAGCTTCAGTCAATAAACCACTCTAAACCAAAAATAAGCCTGGCTTAAACCAAAATAAGGCTGTCTACACCGCCTCTGTGCTAGTTTAGCTTCACTTTAACAATATAAAAACATGTTTTTTAAAAAGTCATTCTTTCGGCTTTGCCTAAATGAGAGAGCTGCACCAGTTTAATTTAAAAAGTGATTTACCTAATGCCCCTTACAATAGGCCTACTAAATCTATATCCCTGTTGAATGGCAAAAAGACTAGTCTTGAAGCATGACTGGGGTACGCTTCCTGCTTATGGTCTCTGAAGTGCTCCTTAATGTTTTCTGTATGCTTTTAAAAAATAAATAAAATTAAAATTGAAGTGTGTTGTAAAAACACTCTCTATGGCTGCCTTGAGTGCTGAGAAAGATGGAGGGTGGGTAAATATTAAAATGGCTCTGGAAACGGAACTCTCTGAAGAACAATTCCAAATGTGGCACAGCAATTGGATATGGCAACACAAAGCAACTATCAAAACTATAGTAGCGTGTCAGTTTTCTTTATAACTCAGCTCTGTGTGCGAGCATAGTTGTGGGAGAGGGGTTTTTTGTTTTGTTTGTTTTACAGTAAAACACTTAATGTTTAAATGTTAGGCCATACTTTACTCAGTTCACATGCAAGGCATACGATGTAGGCCAGGGCCAGCTCTAGGTTTTTTGCCACCCCAAGCAAAAAAAAAAAAGCTGCCCCCCCCGTCCCAGCCCTGGGCTCCTCGCCACATCCCCCCAGCTGCCCAAACCCTGGGCTCTCCCCCACTACCTGCGCCGCCCCAGCCCTGGGCTCTTCTTCCCCCCCCCCACCTGCACCCTCCTTCCGCCGCAGCCCTGGGTCACCGGTAACTCGCTCCCAGGGCAGGTCATTCAGCAGGAATTTTAGATGTGCACAGAACACAGACAGGATTGGTTCCCATATGGTTACAGAACTGCAGTAAAGTGGAACAATTTTCAGCTTGTGTGATTGGAGGATATCTGGATCCATATTATAAGACTGTCCTCCATAAATGAGGAAAAGTTGAGGTGCCTTTATTATTCTTTTGTTCCATTCTTTCTTTCTATGGGGAATTTGCCAATGCAATATCACTGTCTTCCTTTTAAACAAACAAAAAAAGCAATGGCTGTTGAAAATAGCAATTCCAGTCCTAATAACCACTGGGAAGCATTTCTTGCTCAATTTTATCCTACATTTTCTACAGCAAGTTACAGTGGATCAGTATATTTGATTTGGGAGAAATGAAGTAACAGCTGCCCAAACTGAGCTTGAGCACTCCTGAATTTTGAGGTGTTCAAATCTGGAAGGCAGGTGCTGGGGGGGCTGTGGCTCCGCAGGGGAGCACGGCAGCATGTATGCAGCAGTGTGTCTGGCGCTGCGCAGCACAGTAAGGGGGTTGGAGAAGGGGTAGGGAGTTGCAGGGGGGCAGTCAAGGGACAGGGAGCAGGGGGGTTGGATGGGGCAGAGGTTTGGGGGGCAGTCAGGGGCAGGGAGAAGGGGGTAGATAGGTCAGGGGTTTGGGGGGACACTCAGGGGACAGGAAGCAGTTGGATAGGCATGGGAGTCCCAGGGGTTTGTCAGGGGGCAGTTGGGGACAAGGAGAAGGGAGGCTTAGATAGGGGGTGGAGTCCCGGGAGGGGGCGATCAGGGGACAAGGACCAGTGGGGCTTAGATAGGGGGCTGGGGCAGGGGTCCTGGGAGGGGGTGATCAGGGGGGTTGGATGGGTTGGGGTTTCTGTCGGAGGCAGTCGGAAGGAGTGGATGGTGGCAGGGTGGGGCTACCCTCCCTCCCCGTGGAGTGTCCCATTTTTTGAATGTTAAAATATGGTATCCCTACCCTTCATAGTGCAGCTCACCATTCAAAGCAGGCTGTAGCATGAGGTCTCAGCTTCCTCACTCCCTCCCTCCCCCTCTTTCCTGTTGGTAGTGGCCATGGGAATGCTGGGAAACAGTTCTTTCCCTGCTCCAGGGCTGGCTCTATAGGCAGGGAGCTAACCAAGGAACCACAGTTCCCAGGGTTGGTTCTCCGCTCCCTTGCTGGATCCCTGCCGCCCCTGCAAATGGGCTGCCCCAAGCATGTGCTTGCTTTGCTGGTGCCTAGAGCCACCCCTGTGTATGGCTAAAGCAACGCCTTGCTGTACCTCACTGCCACAGACCTGTAATGTAACACCTTCTTCCCCCCCCCCTCCCCCCCAAAAAACCTCATTTACCGATAGGTCTGCAATGTTGCTTCAGTATAGGCTACCAGGTTGCAGCTTAACATGGCTTGGTCTCCAGTCTTTAGTGAGGATCAGTGACTGATGGGTTTTGAAGACCTGTTTAATAGGAACACTACAGTAGTATTTTTGGCTATTGAAACACTTGAAATGGCATTTGTGCATGTGGCTCTATAAACTCCCACCCTGGAGGAGGAAAAAAGTAGGGAAAGGAAACGGATATTTGTGTGTATAGCTAGAGCATAAAAACGTATGAAAATACATATTTTATGTGATTAGCCACTCAAATTCATGGGTGTTCAAAAGCATCTAGGCCAGCATGTCTCAAATGCAACTTAAATACCCTCTCCCTAAGATAACTTATCTTGCTTTATTAAGAGATCAGGCATGTTAAATGCCAAAGCTACATTCAAATAAAGCGACATAATGTTATTTGTAAGCAGGCAAAGAATGTTGTCTTCACAGTATGTGAAGCTTCAATCTGATGGTTCAGGAAATAGTTCAAGGTGATGAGTTTTTCACTTGCAGGCCGTGCCAGACGGAGAGAGAAATAGCTGTGCCAGTGAACGACTATGAAACAACAAAAGTGTAGGAGACTAGTGCCTTGTACCACATATACTTAAGGCCAGTTCTGTGTTTGTGCACAATTATTTCTAGAGCTCCATGTTATTGGCACTTCGCAGAAAAGGTCCCTGACCTGAATGACTTTGTGGTCTTATGATCTAAACAAGGTTACATTGGAATGCCACAAAAAGTTGGAGATAGCAGAGCTTGTCTTGTTTCCACAATATGTGGTTGGTGTCTTTGCTTTATCTATCTAATGCTTTCTTGAGGGGAGGACTAGCATTTTCTTCAAGCCTCCATGGAAAATTTGGGGGTGTATTTGTGGTGTGTGTGTGTTTTTTTTTTTTTTTTTTATATAAAGACTTCCTGCGAAGGAAAGGGAGGAAGCATGATGGAATCCATAGGGGCCTTGTGGAAGAAGGCTGTGTAGCAAGAAGGCTGAAGATCACATGAGGTCAGGAAGTGAAGGAAACTCCAGTTTTTGGTTATTGTGGGAATCAGTTTTGCCATGTGGCATGCTTGCCATACATGTTAATGGTCCCTCTCTCCTCCCCCCACCAAGTGTTCTGAGGGTATTTATTTGTGTTTACAAATGGGGGCTGACTTTCTTTTTGGCTGGCTGCCCAACTTGAGACATGTTAAAGGAGTGCAATTTTCAGAAAGTGCTGAACACTCATTCTCTCAGATCTCGGGTCTATGCTACAAAAACTTACTGGTTTAGCTAAGATGGCTAGGCGTGTGTAACCAGTCATGCTTCCAAGGTGACATGGCAATGCTGCAGAATCCCCTAAGCTGACAGAGCTAATGTTGTTCAGGGAGGTGTTACTATGGGCTGGTCTACACGAGAAAACAAGATTGACCCAGCTATATCACTCAGGTGTGCAAAATCCACACTCCTGAGCAACATAGTTGAGTTGTCCTAAGTCCCTGCCTAGATAGAGCTAGGTTGACAGAAGAATTATTCCACTGACCTAGCTACTGCCTCTTGGGGAGGTAGACTTACTACAGTGATGGCAGAACCTCTCCCCTCACTCTAGTAATTGTCTACACTGAAGTGCTACAGTAGCACAGCTGCAGTGCTTTAAATGTAGACCTAGCCTATATCAGCAGAATAATTCCTCCTAGCTGCATATGCAGCGTCTACACTAGGGGGCCATGCCACAATAGGCTCTGTAGTGTAGATGTTACAATGTCTCAAGATGAGTGGCCAAAAGTCTCTAGTTGCTTGGGAAAATCTTGGTATTTTTGTTTTTTTCAAATCAGGTAAATGTACTTGAACTACCTGACTTACGCATGCAGATCCTACTTCTGGAGGCAAAGCTTGCATATTGCATTTTGAAGATGGATTAAATTGCCTCTTTAAGCCAATTTTTCGAATACCATAATAGCATACATGGTCCAATAACAGCAAATATATGGAGTTGAGTTTTCTCTTGAAGCCACCATTTAGCATCCCCTGGCACTCAAATGTTGTTAATGCAATACTGCACTTTTGATATTTTTTTTTTTATTATAAATAAAACACTGCACAAACCTCACTGTATTCCACATACAGAAGAAATGGTAAATGAGTACTAAAACTAAACTAGAAAAGAAGAAGGGTGTTTGGTGTTTTTTTTTTTTTTTTTTTTTTGGCCACATCGCTAGCTATGTGCGGTGCATCCTTTATAGAAAGATATAAAGTTACGGTCCTACTTCAGTAAAACCAATGAACCAAAAGGGGTTGTGGAAAGTAATGGGCCTTCAAGATCTTCATGTGTAAGAGGCTTATGTCAAATGTACAGAAATCAAGAGGAGGGAGAACACGTGGCTTGGTTTGGTGGGTGGGGTGGGGTGGGGGGAGGAGCTAAGAGGCAGAAAAAGAACAGAGTTAGGAGTAAACCAGGTTGGGCAAGATCTTGTAGACAAAAATGTGAGCAGCAAAGGTAAGCTAATGAGGCCTTCTCTTCACTGGGGAAGGGGAAGGTGTGTGCTTACCTCCTGTTACGTGGAGCTGGGTAAAAGCCTAGTAAAGAGAGTGCAGTTTGTAGCATTAGTGGGTTGAGATAAAGACTATAGGGGAAACCTAGGGTTTACCTCGAGCTGCTGCTAACAACTTGAGACAAACTAGGATTTTTACCATGCTTTGTTAGGTCTGACCTTGTGTTACCCCACACATGGTAACTATTGCTCCCTAGTGAACACGTACTGAGAGATTTTGAAGAGGGGCTTGTAGGGAGTGTGGGGTGGAAGCATTCTAGACTGATTTTAAAAAGGGAACAAGGATTGACTAGAAAGCTAGAGAGAAGGCAGCACCGGTAGTTGTGTTTGAAACAAATAATCGAAGCCTGGACAAATATCTCCTTCAGTGCTCGTATGGAGGAGTAGACCGATCAGAGAGCTGACTACTCCATACAAATTCTACCTCTACTGACTCAGGTTAAAAATGCAGTGCTCTGTACAGTAGATGACCTGTGCAAAGATTTTGCTTCAAAAAATGCAGTATAAAATGGCATAAGTGGATACAAGGTGACAGACCAAACGTGTGTGTGAGTGAGAGAGAGTGACAGAGGGGTGGGGGGGTGTCATCTATTCCCTGGAGCATTCCAGCGATAGGTGCATGCAAGGTTTCTGGATAGCGTGATAAAAAAGAGCTTTGAAGCTGAGGAAAAGAATAGCTTGGCAGCTACGTAGCTTAAAGATAGAAAACACAGTTTTTGTTGCCTTTAGAAAGTGACGTTTCTATTTTTAAGGTTTCAGAGTAGCAGCCGTGTAAGCCTGTATCCGCAAAAAGAACAGGAGTACTTGTGGCACCTTAGAGACTAACACATTTATTTGAGCATAAGCTTTCGTGGGCTACAGCCCACCTCTTTGGATGCATAGAATGGAACCTGTAGCCCACGAAAGCTTATGCTCAAATAAATTTGTTAGTCTCTAAGGTGCCACAAGTACTCCTTATCTATTTTTAGTAACTTTCCACTGATGAAACTGCCTTAAACAGTTAGTTTCCATATCTAAACTTTGCAGCAGCATGCAAGAAACTCCAGAGTGTGTCTCTCACTCTCACTCTCACTCTCTCTAATACCTTGTAATGCTGGCTGCTACATAGCCTATATCTGCAATCCAGAAGGGACTATAAAGACTGCATGGCAAATACAATTGGAATAGAAAATACTGTCTCTAGGAACTTCCCGAAGTGGTGGGGTCTAAATCCTGCTCTGAACTACACCTGTCCAGTCTCCCGTTGCCCTTAGTTGGGATAATTAATAGAATTTTTTCCCTTGATTACTCCTGATCTTATGAATTTTGAAGGTGATAAATTAAGTATAGATGTAGCTTAACCTAGTATCACTATAATGTCCGTATGTTTATAGCAAATGTTCTACATTTTTATGTGGATTATGCTTTGCTCTCTTGAATGCTTTTGCAACCTTGTTATGTTGGGGTCATAGTTTTTTTTTTTTTTTTTTTTTTTTTTTTAAATAAATAAATAAGTCTTGGTTTAAAGCAGGGATTTAGTGTTGAAGATGGAACAGAATAAAAGTATCCAGAACTTTGGGGTGAGGAAATGTGCTAACTAACCAAAGGCATACAAAAATGACAGGGTGGGAGACCCAACAGAAAAATCTGAGGATCATGATCCGTGCCCAAACTCTCCTCCCATCTGTTAAAGAGGATACTGTTTTATCTGGATGCCAACCCAGGACCCTGCTGGGGGATGTGTGCTCTCTAATAGTCATACCAGCCTTTGGAAAGTAGGGTTGTGTTTTCAAGCTTTTCTCTGCAACCACAAGGGCTAGAAACTTTTTAAATGAAAGCTGAGACTCTCATGGTAACCACTTGACTCCATGAACTGGAGTTTTAAGAAAAACACTAAATAAGAGACTTGTTATAGTTCTGAAAAACAGCAGTGAAACCCATCTCCTGCTGCTTGGCAAAGCTGTGAGAAGGAGGAGCGGAGACACTGGCGCTGTCTGCAGACTCCTTAGGTAGACTACACTTCATTGGCATACAACCTACTAACATGTACAAGTTTACCTTTGCAAGTCTACTATTAAGCTTTCATTTAAATATATTAAAGTTCTAGAGAAATGCTGTATATAGTTTTCAGATTGGTAACCATGTTAGTCTGTATCACCAAAAACCACGAAGAGTACTTGTGGCATCTTAGAGACTAACACATTTATTTGGGCATAAGCTTTTGTGTGCTAAAACCTACTTCATCAGATGCATGGAGTGGAAAATACAGGGGTGTGTGTGTGTGTGTGTGTGTGTGTGCACGCCCACACACTACCTACTGTATTTTCCACTCCATGCATCTGATGAAGTGGGTTTTAGCCCACGAAAGCTTATGCCCAAATAAATGTGTTAGTCTCTAAGGTGCCACAAGTACTCTTCGTGGTTTTTGTATACAGTTTTTTGGGTCCCAGCACTCGCCAGAGAAAGCCTCTCCTTCACCATGGGTGATTATATTTTCAGGCAATTAACCTATATCTGTATTTAACTTTTGTTCTTAAAAATTTTAAGAATGGTCTGTTCCAAATGCCTGCTTGAGTCTAGCAAAACTTGCTCCTGCTTCAGAAAAGTTTCAGAGGGAGGCACTACAGTCAGCAGATTTAAACTGATTGATTATATTTGTGGTAAGGAAATATGCGGCTGCCGAGAAAGAGCTGACTCTGGCTATATTCCCCTGAGGATAGAAATATGCATCATTTCACTCCCTTCATATAAACAGTCTCTTAAATTATCTGGAACAGGATGAAATGTGTTAACCTTTCACCCTTAGCAAATCTTGTGTAGACTTGACAAAGGAGAACATTGTTATGACTTGATGGTACTTGGGTAGAAAATGGCTCGTTTGGAAAATGATGCAAGCTAGTCTATGACAAAATGTAGCTTAAACACCTAAAACTTGGAATGCTTCTTGAAATCCAAAGTTAAAAAACAAATCTCCCCTTCTAAAGAGAGAGAGAATGCTTAATGGAGAATGGATAATCTAATATAGCCTTTACCTCCTGGAATCTCACTGTCACTACTAATAAGGTGCTTATAAAAGAAGTTCATATCAAAGTCAGATCCTCATCCTACAAATATTTACTCCCAGGAGCAGTCCCACTGAAATCATGGGGCTGTGTATAGCCTATATAAATACGTGTGAGGTTTTAAGGGACTAGATGTCCCTTTTCAGGCGAATGTGACTTAAGGCTAAAATGTCAAACCTAAATGTACCTAAAGTTAGGCTAGTAATGCCATATTTTGAGCTTCAAATAGAAAACTTTTTTTGCTCTTGGATCCTAAACTTGCTACAATTTAAAAGTGAGTTCAGTTGGGAGCATAAGTGGGCTCTGCAGGCCCTGAACTGATCAATGCTAACTCATAAAATGAACATGGTTATAGGAAACTATCATTCTCTTCTGCTCTCTCTCCCTTGCCTATTCACTTACTACTTTGTTCATCTCTCTGCTGCCTGTCCTACTTCTCCCCAAAGTAGGTTTGTTTTGCACTGTGGTCAATTGGTCTGACATTCTTCGTGTTTTGACATCCTCAATGTTTAATGAGAGGTTTAGGGAACACAAAACTGTAATTTTGATTGTGGAACAACAGCTTTTATCTTATCTACATCGCACAAATGTGCTACAGCCATCAGAGAATACATGCAGTACTACAAACAATAGCTTCTGAAATCTTGCATTACTGTATAATGCCATAATCAAAGCAACTTAAGTGGGCCTGGCCACTTCTAGATGTATTTTAACAGATGATCATATTCAGTTATTAGGCAGCCAGAGCTACTTCAAGAACATGGTCAGCACCCAGGAGGGTGAGGAGAGGAAAACAAATGCCCTACCATAGGTGTTGGAACTAGGGGTGCTGGGGGTGCTGCCATACCCCTGGCTTGAAGTAGTTTCCATTATATGTCAGGTTTACAGTTTGGTTCAATGGCTCCCAGCACCCCCACTATACAAATTGTTCCAGCGTCCCAGTGCCCTACAAATCCTAATCTGTATTTTAGGAATGCTGCCCTGTGAATTGATGATGGTGTCTGCATCACACTGTCTTCTGGGATGGAATAGGAAGTTGGCAATTCTTTTTGCTCCTATCATCTTGCACAAAAGATCTCAATCTCTGAACACATTGAAGGGATGTGGCTGCTTACGTGCATCTCGTCGTTTTAGTTCTGAGAATAAAAGCAGTACAGCCACCCAGATTCTTACTGCACCTTTTTTATGTGGGTACGTCCTATGCAATCTGAGGTGAGATTGCAGCTCAGGTAGGCCTGAGCCAGCTAGGACTTCTCTTCTTCTCTCTCCCTCCCCCCCCCGCCCCCCCCCCCCCCCCCCAAAATAGCAGTGAGGACATGGCAGCATAGACTACACAAACACGCCTGGAATCCTGGTTACAAACTTGCATTCCTAGTGTGCACTGCCATGTTGTCACTGCTGTTTTTACTGAGCTAGTTAAGATTGCATCAAGGGAAATACCAGATTACATCAATTTTTACTTCCAACTGGAACATCCCCGGCTGCTCAGGTTGAAAAGGGGAAACAATACAATATAAAGAAAGCTATACTCTCATATGGTAGTAATAGAAAGTAAGACAATATCGTCGTTCCTCTTTCAACCCTCAAGTCCACTTCCTTCCTGAGCAAAATGTGAGCTCTCCATCTGGAGTCCTTTTTTTTTCTTTGAGGTTTTAATAGAAATTTAAACAATCATAATCCATCCTTCATGGGGACCCAATCCTGAAAGGAATCTTTCCCGAACCACCTCTTTTGGCCTTTAAACAACCACGCCAAGCTCATAAGGAAGCTCACTGCAGACTAGATAGAACATGCCAACTCAAAGCAGCATCAGACCCTGCCACAACAGATGCAAAATTTGCAGACCTATCTCCACTGCTACAATGATCCATACTTCCCACAATACAGTTTTTTTAAGATTTCTGGGTCCTATGCATGCGTATCACAACAGGCGGTGTACCTCTCCAGTGCATCAAATGCCCCACAACAACAAGGATGACACCAGACAATCGCTATGCTCATGCATGAACTTGCCCAGAAAAATTATAAGAAACAAAAACACCTTATCCATGGGCGAACACTTTTCACAAAGCAATCACTCCACATGTGTCCTTGTGCAGGATTCCTTTGTGAACAACACCTTCAAAAGATGAGCCTGAGAACTTAAATTCGTAACTCTGTTGGATCCTAAAAATCATGGAACTAACAGAGACACTAGTGTTATGGCTCATTACAAAATTTGTAACTTATGAACTCCCCTGCAGTCATAGGACAAAGTAGGATTCATTGCCCACTTCACTTTAAGTGGTCTCCTGCAACATGTTATGCTTAACAATCTGTCCCACCTTTATTTAATTGTGACACTCGGATTACTTTTTCCAGACTTGTGGAGGAACTCTGAAGCTTGACAGCTTGCTTCTTCTGCCAACAAAAGTTGGTCCAATCAAAGATATTACCTCATCCACCTTTTCTCTCTAATAGAAATCCGCTTTCTTCTATGTTGTACACATTAGTGTGTAGGGTAGGTGATTCGTGAGTGCTATACTATTGGAAAATTCTCTTCAAGAATACGGAAGCATATGTGGGAAGATGCCTGGTCATTCTGGGGATAGGAAATGAAATGGACAATAAATGCTCTTCTCTGAAGTTGGACTGACTTACTATTTTTAACTAATCCTTGCAAAGTGCACACAGATACTGCAATAGAGCTCAATAAATTCCAATGCTAATCTACATCTATCTGCTAAATAAACTTTGCTAGAATCCCTTATTCAGTTTTTGCCAGCAGTGAAAGACTGCCCTGTACGTACGCTCTGATTTGATGGTGGAATTTTGTGTTAGAAAGTTAGGGCTTGTTAAGCCCTAATAAAGGTAAATCTCACAATGGATACGCCGAGATAATCTCTCGGATAGCAACAATAATTCGACTCTATAAATCCAGTGAGGCAAAGTTCTATCTTTTTATAGGTAGAACTAATGTGTTTGTGTAACACCTATAAAAGCAAAGGAGTGGGGAGGAAGAAAAGCAAACTCTGGAGGTGGGAGGGTATAACTCCTCCTGTTTCTCTCTCTCTCTCCCCCTTACCTCCTGTCAGTTTCTTTCTTAGGGCATGGCTACACTTGCAGATGTAGAGTGCTGGGAGTTGAACCTGCCTTCGGAGAGCGCAGTAGGGAAAGTGCTGCAATCTGTCCACACTGACAGCTTCAAGCGCACTGGCGTGGCCACATTTGCGGCACTTGCAGCGGCATTGGGAGCGGTGCATTATGGGCAGCTATCCCAGCATGCAAGTGACTGCATCGTGCTTTTCGAAGGGGGTGTGGGGTGGGGTGTGACTGGGAGTGTCGTGTGTATGTGGGGGGGGGAGTGGGTTTTTGGGGTGCTGAGGGTCTTCATGCGGTCTTGTAAGTTTAGACACCCCCTCACTCACTCACTCACAGCAAACTGTAAATGTCTGCTTTTTCTCGAGCTGATTAGCAGTCGGCTTCTCCGAAACAGAGCTTTGAAAGGGCATTTCCACATTCCTGCAGTCGATTTCACAACAATGACAAGTGGCCACTTGACTTAAGGGAATTATGGGATGTTTCCGGAGGCTGATCACAGCACAGTAACGCAACACCTCGTTCACACTGGTGCTGCGGCGCTCCAGCGAGGGCGCAGCAAACGTTATTCCACTTGCCGAGGTGGCGTACCAGCAGCGCTGTAGCTGCAGAGTTGGAGCGCGCTATGTGCCTTGCCAGTGTGGATGGGGAGTGAGCTAGGGCACCCGGGGCTGCTTTATTGTGCTGTAACTTGCAAGTGTAGCCAAGGCCTTAGAAGGTCTTTATTCTCTGTGCTTTAAATTCACGCATGCAATAGCTGGCTTCAGTGTACTCAGTTGTGTAGTACTGCACAGTATTAGTGATTCTGCTGCTAGCGCGGCTTCTGTAGCCTAGGAAGTTCATAATTGGAACCACCAAGCTGTAATTGCTCTTAGGTGAATGCCTTGGTTCCTGCAGAATGGGTGTAAATGGAAGAATTCTTTTCTAGCCTAAAGGATGAAACAAAATAGCCCTTTTATCAGCTGAGGTTGGAGAAGATGATGATGGTGGCGGCAGCGGGAAGGGGGAAGGAAATGACTTTGTAATCAGTGTAGCAAAGGACAAGATGTGTTCAGCATTGTCAGCTACTTATGACTAAACCCTGGCCTAGTAGGATTTAATTATAAAACGTATTGTAGTTTACTGTGCACTCTCTTCCAAATCAAGAAAATACTTAGTTAAAAATATTTTTTTTTTTACACAATCTTGGTGTTCCTAGGTGCTGTTTAGTGGCTCTGCAGTGCCAAGCAGGTGGCTAATCTCTACAAGTATCTTCTCTCCTTGAGAACATTTTATGCCCTTTTTACCAAAAAATTATTTCCTTCTTAGTTTCTTCCAAATATTGCCTCACTTGGAAACTTTTCCTGCTGAGGTAACTATTTTACTTGTCATGATTATGGCGTTCTCAGTTATTACAATGATAGTTCTTGATTACACAGCAGATTTTAGAGTGGTAGCTGTGTTAGTCTGTATCAGCACAAAGAACGGGGAGTACTTGTGGCACCTTAGAGACTAACACATTTATTTGAGCATAAGCTTTCGTGGGCTAAAACCCATTTCACCGGATGCATGCAGTGGAAAATACAGTAGGAAAATATATGTACACAGAGGACATGAAAAAATGGGTGTTGCCATATAACTATAATGAGAGTAATCCGTTAAGGTGGACTATTATCAGCAGGAGAGAAAAAACTTTTGTAGTTATAATCAGGATGGCCCATTTCCAACAGGTGACAAGAAGGTGTGAGTAACAGTAGGGGGGAAAATTAGCATGGGGAAATAGGTTTTACTTTGTGTAATGACCCATCCACTCCCAATCTTTATTCAAGCCTAATTTCAATGGTGTCCAGTTTTCAAATTAATTCCAATTCTGCAGTTTCTCGTTGGAGTCTGTTTTTGAAGTTTTGTTTTGTTGGAGTATTGTGACTGAGGTCTGGAATCGAGTGACCAAGGAGGTTGAAGTGTTCTCCGACTGGTTTTTGAATGTTACAATAACCTATCCTGAAGGACGATCTCTCACAGATCTTGGGAGACAGGCCAGTCCTCGCTTACAAACAACCCTCCCCCCCCAAAAAAACCTGAAGCAAATACTCACCAGCAACCACACACCACACAACGAAAACACTAACCCAGGAACCCATCCTTGCAACAAAGCTTGTTGCCAACTCTGCCCACATATCTATTCAGGGGACACCATCATAGGACCTAATCACATCAGCCACACTATCAGAGGCTTGTTCACCTGCACATCTACCAACATGATATATGCCATCATGTGCCAGCAATGCCCCTCTGCCGTGTACATTGGCCAAACCGGACAGTCTCTACGCAAAAGAATAAATGGACACAAATCAGACATCAAGAATTACAACATTCAAAAACCAGTCGGCGAACACTTCAACCTCCTTGGTCACTCGATTCCAGACCTCAGTCACAATACTCCAACAAAACAAAACTTCAAAAACAGACTCCAACGAGAAACTGCAGAATTGGAATTAATTTGAAAACTGGACACCATTGAAATTAGGCTTGAATAAAGATTGGGAGTGGATGGGTCATTACACAAAGTAAAACCTATTTCCCCATGCTAATTTTCCCCCCTACTGTTACTCACACCCCCTTGTCACCTGTTGGAAATGGGCCATCCTGATTATCTCTATATTTAAAAATAAAAAATGATCTCCTGCTGATAATAACCCACCTTAACTGATGTTATAATTAGTATAGCAACACCCATTTTTCGTGTGTGCGCGCATGCACACTCTCTCTCTCCCTACTGTATTTTTCCACTGCATGCATCCGATGAAGTGGGTTTTAGCTCACGAAAGCTTATGCTCAAATAAATTTGTTAGTCTCTAAGGTGCCACAAGTATTCCTCGTTCTTACAGCAAATTTTGTAGCTCCTTTCATCCCACTGCATCCTAGAGTCCCTTTCAAACAAAGTACAAAATTTTATATCCTTTACCTTCAATTGACAATCAGTCATATATGCATGGCATCACTTCTTCTTCCCCTCCCCTTCTCCCCAGGAAATAAAAAAAAACCAACCCCATCTAATATTGAAACTGCAAGGGAAACTATAACTACTGTAGGAAGAACACCGTTAGTCTAACTGGAGTTGAAGCAAGAAGATTTTGTTTTCGCATATCAGCCTGGGCATCTCCAGCAACAGAATTCTCCCTAGCCCTATAGCCAATGCTGTAGAATGATGGTTCTCTAGTTCTAGAGGACAAAAGCAAATCTCTTGGTGCCTTTCATAGCCTAAGCCTTCTAAGACCAGCTCCAAAAAAGCAATGTCTGTACTTGCGTTACAGAAAGCTATGATACTGTTGTGGTCTCAACCGGCACCTGGACCCAGAACAATAGTGGCTCAGAGAGTACTGTTACTATCACTGAGAGGCTGTGAGTTTGATTTCTAAACTTGGTTTGCACCTCTAGTATTGCTGGAAACTGCATCCCCATTGGGCATAAGTACTGTTTCCCTTCCTATAGGCTTGGAGGTACTTCCCTTCCATCATGGCTACTCTGGGGGGATGTGGATCAGCGTTCATGTCGCACTCCTCTTTAGTATCCAGCCCAAGGAAGCTAATGATCTAATCGGCGGACTAAATTTGGTGATGAATCTTGGTCACATGCCACGGAGGCAAGTTGCGCATACACTAAGAAGATGGCTACGCTGTTAATTAGCCAGAGGAGATGACTGGCTCCATAGTGTCCCCACATTGGCCAACATAACTCAAGACCTGAACTCTGATCCACTACAGCACTGAGTTGCCCAACAATCTAAACTGAAGTTGATCTACTTTGTAGCAAGATTAGTCTAGAAAATTCTACTAGTGTGAGGTCTTAACCTACCTCTCTCTTGTTCATAGAAAATACAGATGTGGGAGAGCCACCCACCTGCAAGAAAAGGATTAAACTCAGCCCCTCCACAGTATACCTTCTGCCCTACTAGGTTATGGGAGCCAGGTTATGGGACTTCTACTAGGGTGCTGCCCCTGGGTTTTCATATGTGTCTCTGGTTAGTAGGCATCTGCAGCTTGACCCTGTTAGCTTTCTGAGAAGCTGTTTTGTCTATTCAATTCCAGAGCCTCCTGACTATTGTGAGGGGGATGGGAGGGAGGGAGAAGCTTCTGCAACTCTACCACTTCCTTGCTATCTACTTTTTTTTGGGGGGGGTAGGTCCTCTACCTTCAGTTAATGTTAATTTGAAATTGAAATCTTAATGTTTAAATATGAAATTGACTTTGACAGTTCCTTGTTTGCAAGTGGTCCCTTTCACTACCTCTTTTCAACCGAAATAGGTACTTTCAGGCTGCTTCTTGGCAAACAGACACACTAAGCCGGCAAAATTGATGATAAGGCAATGCAATTGGCTCAAAGGTTATTTGAGTAACTGTTTATGAAAACTTAATCTCTACTGGAAATGGCAACTTGGATTTCCCATATTCACCAGAAGAGCTTCTCACTGGTACATAAATTGTTCAAACAAACAAAAACACAACAACCAACCAGGGCTTAAATTCTTTGAGTATTTCCTGGATCCTCTCCCTGTGTGCTCTTCCCTCCCCGCCCCCTGCCATAAAAACTCCAGGATGATTTAAAATATTTACTGGAGCTCTGCTCTGGACAGCTCCGTCTGAATTTAAGCCCTGGCTCATTTAATATCTGGATTTCAGTAACCCTCCAGCTTCTCATGTGCATTCTGCTTACTCAATGAAACAAGAGTAAGCCTTGCAATGGCATTCTGTTGTAGAGAGTTGCTGAGTTTTTAACTCGGTGGAGGTGCATTGTGTAACTTATGTATCCAAAATAAAAAGGGTTTAAACTGATGCTATAAAAAGTGCTGATTGGTTTATTTATCAGACTGCTCATACAGCTGTTTTGTTGTGCACTACAGTCTGCAAGCCTTAGTTCTACGACCCTGTGCTATCATTTATCAACCTGGCCTTTCCATCAGAAACTAAGCCAGGGAATTGAACCAATTTTGTTCTAGCTAAGAGGCAAGTGACTGTCTACACTGTGGTGTCTGTTTTGTCAGCTGAGGGCATGAAAGCTTAGATGCAAAATTCACGTGTCCCAGGTAATAACGCATGCTTGCAGGAGTAGAAATAATTAACTCAGCTTTAAGAGGCTGCATTTGTGATGTGACTTGGTTGGTGTGGAGGAGTCTTTTTCCTTTTTGAGATTAATTTATTTAGAACTGGTAAATCTTAATGGCATGAATGCACTCTTTGTTGGATGGCTAGGTAGCTTGATTTATCTAATGGTTATCCCTTATTTGATATCTGTGGTGAGGAACAAGAACCGCTTACCTACTCAGCCTATGCTTTGTTTGTTAGATGGTAGAGACAGTTTTTTGGGGGTTTTATATACGAGAGAGAGAGAGAGAGAGTACAGAACTTTTTTCTCTCCATAAAAAACTTTCATCCATGTGGGGAGGGAGAGTGGGCAAGCTTACTATGCTTTAAAACTTTATTAAAGAAACAGTGGTGTTTGACACCAGTGGCAACTACTAAATTGCTTTCAAAAACTTCATAAATTTGTAGATGAAGACTGGAGATGCATAAGCTTAAAACGAACAAAAGCAACATCCACGTGTAGAAACGTGGTGCTTGATGACTCTTTTTACTAGGGGGGTGGGTAGAGTGCTTTCAGAGGTAGCAAATGTCTAGGCCAGTTCATGCCTCCTACCAGGTCTGTAGGTTGCCAGGTAGCTGAGGTCCCCTTATGCCTTGCCCGATCAGTGAGTGGGGCTGGCTTTGCAGGTTTAGGAACCTTCCCCTCCCCCTCCCAAAGGAGGCCTAGATCTTAAATGAAGCGATGGGACAGGTGTGACGTTGTGCAGTCTATATGGTTTTATAAAAACATAAGTGAATATAATGCAACTGGGATATGCTTCGTGCAAAAGGCCTCTTGTAAGGTATCATTACAAAGCTCATAATCTACTGAGTGTGATCATCCTATTTGTAGAAATGTACCACTCTTGTATCTAAAACTAGAAATATAAAATATAACTCTGAGGGCCTATTGTAATTATGTAAAGTGTGGGCCATTAATGATGGTTTGGAATCTTGACTCTCATTAACAAGGACCATTGTCTGCAGATAGCTGTGTTTACCTGTTAGTCTTCCTGTATATGTGTGTGCTGGCAAGTGGGCAATGAAGTCTTGCAGTGACATGTGATCATGTCACCTGAACTGGAATCCATCTTTAACCTGGTGCTTTTCCAGTGAGAGGGGGGTGGAAACCCAGAGGGACAAAGGGTTCCCGCCTTATGTAAAAGATATATAAAGGGGTGGAAGAGAACAAATGGAGAGAGGAGCCATCACGAAGAATCCCCTAGCTATCACCTGAGCTGGAACAAGAGCTGTACCAGGGGAAAGAATTGTGCCCAGGCCTGGAAGGTGTCCAGTCTGAGAAAAAGCTTACTGAAGCATCTCTGAGGGTGAGATTATCTCTATTCAGTTTGATTAGACATAGATTTGCACATTTTATTTTATTTTGCTTGGTGACTTACTTTGTTCTGTCTGTTACTACTTGGAACCACTGAAATCCTACTTTCTGTATTTAATAAAATCACTTTTTATTCATTAACTCAGAGTATGTATTAATACCTGGGGGAGCAAACAACTGTGCATATGTCTCTATCAGTATTATAGAGGGCAAACAATTTATGAGTTTGCCCTGCATAAGCTTTATACAGGGTAAAACGGATTTATTTGGGTTTAGACCCCATTGGGAGTTGGGCATCTGAGTGCTAAAAACAAGCACACTTCTGTGAGCTGTTTTGGGTAAACTTGCAGCTTTGGGACAAGTGATTCAGACCCTGGGTCTGTGTTGGGGCAGACGGGAGTGTCTGGCTCAGCAAGACAGGGTGCTGGAGTCCTGAGCTGGCAGGGAAAACAGGAGCAGGGGTAGTCTTTGCACATCGGGGTGGTAGCTCCCAAGAGGGTTTCTGTGATCCAACCTCTCACAACAGGGTTGGATAATATTTGTAATGTGCCTTGCACGGGAGGGAGGGAGGGAGAGAGAGAGAGAGAGAGTCAGTCCCCCCCTTGCCGCCTTCTTCCACCGGCCCAAGAATTGCCCCCCAAACATCCCACAACTTCCTCTCACTTATTACAATGCCAGGTGTTGCCTCCACCTAAGGGAGAGACGGGCAGGCTCCCCCCGGAGCTGGGGGCCACACCCCGCGGGGGAGCACGTTACACTGCACCCCTTGGTACTGCAGGGGTACAGGCGGGTGCTGCGGGGGGGCGAGGACGGAGGTTGAAGCCTGGCTCGAAGGGGTGGGGGCTGGGGGGCCGGCGGGGGGGGGGGGGGGGGGGCGGGCGCGCTCCCCCCCCCCCCCCCCGCAAACGCCGTCCGCTGTGGTGCGGCAGGGGGGCAGCGGCACCGGAAACGCCCCTCGGTGCCCGAGCGGAGGTAACTGCGGGGCGGCGGTGAGGAGCCCCCGCGGGGAACTGCAGCACGAGCCGCCGCCGCCTCAGCGGCGCCGGGGCGCCCCTTTCCCGCGCTCTGCCCGGGGCCGAGGGGAGGGGGCTCCCGCGGCCCCCATCGCTCCTTCACAGGGTGCTGCCCCGCCCCCATCGCGAATTGGGAGGGGGGGCAGGCCGCCCCGCCTCTCTGTGGCCCCTCCCCACACATTCCGATCACCCCCATTTTCCTCAGCCCGGTGAGGGTGCAGCGCTGGTGTGGCCAGGGGCATCCCCCGGCGCCAGGGACTGCAGTCCCCTCCCACTGGACCTGTGCCCCCAGGGCTGTCTGGAACCCAGCCCGCCTTGGGCCCCAAAGCCACGGGTGGTGGGGCTGTTAACCCCTATAAGTCCTCAGTGGAGGCTGGGGGGTAGGCAAGGTCCAGGAGTGTTTAGCACCCTGCTCTGATGGAGATTTAAAAGAAACCCCTGTGCCTAAGCAGTCGCCTTGCTGCCTGTGTGCCTGTAAAAGCCCTGGCTTGATTCAGGCTGGATAAAGTAACCATGCAGAAGCCTAAGGGCATGCTTTGCATGTGGAAGGTAGCAAGGAACGCAGGTATTTTAAGGAGTTAACTGTCTAAAGACACCATTTGTAATGAAACCTCTTACCCCCAACAGTTGCTAGCCCAAAAGTGACATTTCTGTCTGACTCTTTTTTTTCCCTTCTATTGTTGAGAACTTTTGTAAAATTACTGTAAGTGAAAGATTAGACAGGAAATCTTCCCATTCCCCATGTTTACTTTGCACATTTGACACTGCTTTTGACAGCGATTTTGCTGTTTTTCCCCCCCCCTCTCTCCTCCCATGTAATCAAATCAGTTTTTCTTCTTTTTAAGAGATCCATGTAACCAACAGTGAGAAGCTACATGGGGGGGTAGAGGTAAGAATGAGACCTGTATAGAGACTGGAAGTGAGGGATGTGATTTCCCTCCCACCCCCAAAAACTCCCTAGGAACTGATCAGCTTTCCAGGTGAGGATGGCTCTTTTTAGGAACCCTGCATGTATATCATTTTTGCTTTCTCTGACCTCTTCGTTCTTAGGACAGTTGAATCTATGTAGAGGGTGGTTCTCCTGGCTCTAGATGTGCACAAAGACAGTGGCTCTCCACTAATAACTTGCTTACAAAAAGAACAATTGAATTGCATCCGATGGAGTAGGCTGTAGCCCACGAAAGCTTATGCTCAAATAAATTTGTTAGTCTCTAAGGTGCCACAAGTACTCCTGTTCTTTTTAATTGAATCTGCATATGTAAATGCTTTTAGGTCCTTACTAAAACAGTTTTTTTTCCCCCCCTTCCCACCTTTGATAGATCTCCACCTCTCTGAAGCAAAGGCGTATGTAAGAAAACATCCGTTTGGAAGCGTACAGTTTATTTCAGCTAAAGATGGTGCAAAGGAAAAAATCTGCTCTGCAGGTGGTGTCCTTTAAAAGCTTCTGCATTCTTTCACTCCTAGCAAAATGGCTTTTAAAAACAGATGACTTGTGAATCTGTGCACATAGCTGACATTACAAGGATATTGTACAAAAGGCCACATGCATTCCAACCGACATCTCTTGTGAAAGGGAGATTCTATGCTTTCAAATGAAAAGAACATCCTAAAAACACTGATCCTTAACCGGAACAAGTATTAAAGGGACCGCATCAGAATGTTTATTAGTGCCAGGAAAGTCAGAAAATGCCAATTTGTGCAGATACTTGCCACTTGCTTTGTACTGTCTCTCATGATTTTCTGGACACCACTTGATAATCATATTGTGAGCCATATGAAGTCCTATTCTTACAGATACCTCATAAATAGCTACACCTTTGTGAATGATAGCCTGTCCCTTAGCAGGGAAAACCTGGACAGGGTAGCAAGATACCGATATTTGATCAACCACAAGGAAAAATGTCAACAGCAAGAGGTCCTCCTTCTATTGTTTGTAAAGACTTCTCCAGAAAACCGGCATCGGCGAGATGCAATTCGACAAACCTGGGGTAATGAAAAATATGTATATTCTCATCTTCATGCCAACATTAAAACTGTTTTTGCTTTAGGACGACCAACAGATCATATGCAGAGAGCACAGATGCAAAGAAAACTTCTAATGGAAGACCAGAAATATAATGATTTGATCCAACAAGACTTCTTGGATACTTTTCACAATCTCACCCTTAAGTTACTTTTGCAGTTTGGATGGGTGAATGCATACTGCCCACATGCCAAGTTCATTATGTCCGCAGATGATGATATTTTTATTCACATGCCAAATCTTGTTGCATATCTCCAAAGTCTAGTGGAAATTGGCGCTCAAGATATCTGGATTGGGCGTGTCCATCGTGGAGCTCCTCCCGTGAGAGATAAGACTAGCAAATACTACGTTCCATATGAAATGTACCAGTGGCCTTCTTATCCTGACTACACAGCTGGAGCCGCATATGTAATATCAAGTGATGTAGCAGCTAAAGTATATGAGGCTTCACAGACCCTTAATACAAGTCTTTATATAGATGATGTTTTCATGGGTCTCTGTGGCAATAAAATGGGAATTGTACCACAATATCATGTATTCTTTTCTGGGGAAGGAAAGGCTCCATATCATCCCTGCATCTATAACAAAATGATAACCTCTCATGGACATGTAGAAGACCTTCATCACCTTTGGAAGCAGGCAACAGATCCAAAAGTCAAAAGCTTTTCCTCTAGATTTTTGGGTAGACTATATTGCAAAATAATTAACATTATGCTTCTTTGCAAACTACACTATGAGGACACATATCCCTGTTCAGCTGCATTTTCCTAATACTTGAATATCTGCATAGAGTTTCACTGAGCCAAAATGGAGTGACAACTTTTTAATGGTTTATCCAAAATATACATAAAGTAAACATGAAAAGAGGTAAGATTAAAATGTGAATAGCTTTTAGGTCCCAAATTATTCTGCTCAGGAACTTTGTCAGAATAACTCTCTATTGCTGTATTAGTTTCCACATACTGCACCCTGTATTTTTTACACTCCTTTTCAAGGGATTTAAATCTTGAATAGATATTGACTGACTTCATTTTTTAGATATTGAAAAGCCTGTGAAAAGTAATTGAATTTGGGAGTACAGAATTTGTCAATAACCCTTGTTAATTGCATTCTTCCATTTGAAAACCAGTGTGTAAATTAAGGCACATCACTTCAAGGCAACAGCTTGCAGTTGATGCACCACTTAAACATCCATAAATAGCACTTTCCAAACAAAAGGAAATGATAGTTCTGGTACCATGAGTAGAAGGGTATGATGGCAATTTAAAGTCTGAGTAAACTAGTCAAATGGTCACCATTTCTGAATACAATTCAGCAAAGTGACTCTTTAAAAATCAAAATAAGCCACAACTGGTGCTAGAGGTGAAAGCTTGCTAAAACATTTTGTTCTCTTGAGATTACCTAAATCCTGCACAACATTTGGGTGGGGGAAATGGCATGCAAGCTGTCCTTCTAACTGGTGCTTTCAGGTAATACACAAGCTCTGTTTAGAACCGGAATTTACGGGAAGGTACATTCATAACTTCTGCCACACTGCTTCAACTACAGCAATATTTTGAAAATGAAGTAACTTTTTTTTTTTTTTAATCTGAAAACACTTTCTGAAGTGGTATTTTTAAACATTCCAATCAGTCATTGGTAAACTAAGAGCACATGTATCGAGGATGGCCTTCCAGCTGTATCTTTCAAAAATACACTTCTGTCTCCCTAGTTGTCTTCCCTCTTGAAAATTAAATTAAACTTCTCCATTAAATAATTCAAGGGAAGTCTGTCATAACATAGTTAATTCAGATTATTCAAAAAGTTGAAGCCAAATTTATCCAAACTTGAGCACTAACAGAGAAAGATGTGAGGAGCTGAAAGTAAGGGTAGACTGCACAAAGAAGGGATAAGGTGAAAATAGTGACAGTAACATGTAAAGATGCAACATTTATTAAGAAAATTACAAAGAATCCACTAAATTGTCCTCTCTTAATCTAATTGGTTTCAAGCCAATCTTTGTCTTATGGCCATGGGAAGAAGTCAGTGTCAAAATAGAAAATCTGTATCTTCAACCAATTCTATTTCATATGTTACTCTTGCCTCTTTAACATGAGCAAATAGCTTAACCTGCCGTTTGCAAAGGCTAGAAGTAGGTGCTATTAAGACCCAGACCACCACCACCACCGCTTGTAATCTGATAGTTCATAACCAGGTCCAAAACTCTAAAGTCCAGTTCTGGGAGAAGGACTCCACACTCTGTTATTAGTCTTGTTGTAACAATGTTTCTGTGTACTTTGTGGACAGGTATTTGTTAGTAACTCTAGTAGCCAAAGCCATGGTAGCTGCTTGGATGCTGGTAGATGTGGATGCAAGTGGTGTTTGTCTCTTATTTTGAGAGCTGTTTGACATTGGTATGAGTTCCAGTGTGAACAGGGTCATAAAATCACTTCAGAATGCTTGAATTCAAATCTTCACCCAGTGGCATAGCAGTAGAAATGCAAAACAAAGGCTGGAAATGACAAGGAGTCTGTCACTTTTAGTGGAGCTTTGTCATGTTCTAGGAGGTGGGCTCTTCAGCTCCAAGAGAGGTGCTATTTGCTTTCTAAGAGAATATCCACAGTAGCCTTTTTCCCTAAATTTCCCAGCACCGACACCACCACTGCTGTAGATGACCATGTGGGAGCACTAAAGTAGACCAGTCACCGTATTTAACTCTAACTTTGCTCAGAGCAGGTCTAGATGATCTGCTCATTTTACAATGCAGGCAACTGCGTGTACCTTCTTGTTTAAGCTAGTGCTTCCTCTATTGCAACCATCTGTAGGGCTGCATCAGTGGTAGTACGCAGGCATCTTAAGGGGAAAAAAGGCTAGTGTCAACAAGATCCAGGAGAGAACTCTCAGCTGGTTATTGGGGCATGATTGATATTTGCCTCTCTGCAAGCCACTCTTCCAGCTGGGATAAGAGCTTGATATCTACTAGAATGAGTAATCATACAGATTAGGTGTTTCTCCGGAGTGAAGGTGTAAGGAAACCACTGGACTGAGCACAGTTGGATCCAGGTGTTGACTACACAGAGAAACCTACGAAGCGAGACTTAGTCCATTACCACAATGCAAAAGTGATGGCTGAAAAATGAGAAAATTATCCCATCCTGCTGGATAATGTTGTATAATTCTGCAGCTCTAAAATGTTTACAGCAAAACCTATCCAGTTAATCCATGCTCTTTAATTAGAAAAGAGATTGATATACACTACTCAAAACTAGCTTTGCTTAACCAGTGTTGAATTTATAATGGCAAAATAACTAAAATATTACAAGTTATAGATCTAAATTCCTGAGAAATCTAAAAATACATTGCACTGTGGAAATACTTTTATAACTGGCGGAAATTTTTTTGATTGCACTAGCCACTTTGAATTGAAAATAGCCTGTGGCAGAAATGACATAATAGAAATCCCAGCTAGTATAAAATAGTTAAAATGCAGTATGCTTTTAGATGTATACAATTAAGGCCGTGATCCCGCAAGCAAATGTAGTGATTAACTTGACTCATGTGAGTCAAGTTAAGCATATACTTACAGGTTTGTAGGATTGGGGCATAAGTTAGCATCTATAACTTGTAATTTTATTTAAAAACTTAATTTGCCATTGGGTGAAAAGATCCAATGTCCCTCTTGACCATTGAAATGCTTTTGTTTACAGGAGGTCTGTTTTGTTAGGAATATTCCTTATCTTAAAAAGGACTTTGATGTTTGTAATTTGGCTTTTTATTATGATTTTTTGCTGCAGTTTAAGAGAAAGGGTTTATAAATTTGAAGAAAATATGATGGCACTCCTTTCAAAGAATGGAGAAGCTAGAAAATTTCTTAACCTTTTGGCTCTAAACATGGACTTAAAATTCGTACTCCTTCGTTTAGTTTTGTTTTTTTGTTTTGAGAGAGAGAGAGGCATGTCGGTGCTCCAATGCAGGGCTTTCATGTTTTATTTTCACAATTAAAACATGCAACAGCCTGAATGGTCACTTCTCAATTAGCATTTTTGACATTGTTGCACAAAATGTTTAATGCTGAAATTGTTTTTACCTGTTTGTTGGTTTGCATCAAGTTTCCTTTGATATTACTAATTTTTATACAAAATTAAATATTTATTCTTGAAACCTTTTGCTCTATCACAAAAGACAATTGTTTTGTAAAACTTTTCTGTTTTGAATAAACAGGGTTTGTGTATATATAGATATTTTTTTAAACTGGCAAACCTTTTTGCCTTTCAGAATTTCACTACTTGTACCTGACATCAACAGCTTTGGTGCTTAACATTGAATTCTGAATACACTGTTTAGTCCCTTCCTCAGAGAAGACTTGAACCCCACATTAGTATGCGCTGGGTTTTATTTTTGTTGTTTTTGTATTTTCTCTGTTTAACGTGTCAGCCTTTTTAACTTCTCCTTTTGGCACGTCATCTCTTATGGAACACAAAATAATCTTTTTGCTCATCCCTGAGGTCCCATGTTGCATTCACCTGCCTTCCACGGGAGGACTCTGTGGAAGACTCTCTTAATGATGTAGTGATATGGGCTTTGTGTTTCCTGTTAACTGACAAGTGAGATTGTAAGATGAACAGCAATGTGTTCACTCCCGAAGAACTGAAAGCTCCTCCAGGTTGCTTTCCAACAAAATTAACATTTTCTGTAACTTTCTTTTATGAAACTCCTCATTATAGTTGTTTTATTTTAAAGCCACGCAGAGACCTTAAGTAAGAGAGGAACAAATGAATGTTCGTATTTGGAAGAGGACCGTTGTTCCTCCCAAATGGAATATTTTGGCGTCTGTGAGGTAGGCTCTTTAACTCCAGGAGCAGTGCTATTTGCATTCTAAGGCCTTGACTACACTGGCAATTCACAGCACTGCACTTGCTGCGCTCAGGGGTGTGGAAAAACATCCCCCCCCCCCCCCCCCCGAGCGCAGCGAGTGCAGCGCTGTAAAGCACCAGTGTAATCAGCGCCTGCAGTGCTGCACCCTCGCTCGCAGCGCTGCAAGCTATTCCCCTCGGAGAGGTGGAGTACTTGGAGCGCTGCGAGAGAACTCTCGCAGTGCTGGCGGCGCGACTACACTCGCGCTTCACAGCACTGTGAATCCGCAAGTGTAGCCAAGGCCTAAGAGAATGTCTCTACTAGCCTTATTGGGAACAAACAGAGTTAAAGATCTACATGGCTGCTAACCTTCAAAAGTGGTAACCCTTGCAATACTAGGAACAAAATTAAGTTTTGAAAATTCTTTAAAAATTGCTGTTCATGGAACTAATTTAGAGCATCCACACTACTGCTCTGTTAATAAGTTAGAGGAGCAGAGATTGTTAAGTCTATGTTCAAGACTGCTACTTCTCTCTCGAGACTTGAAGACTTTTAATATTAGTATTAAAAGATGTCAATATTTTTAACTCACTACCTTTTAAAAAGAAATCATTTTTAGTTGGTAACTCTCATCGACTTCAGTGGAAGCTAGGAGACTAAATGCCTTTTAAAGGATCTGGGACTGTGTCTTAAAGCTTTTTGGGGAAAAAAGTTTTAAATTGTGTGTTGTGTGGTGTTTGTTTTTTCCCCCGTAATCCACCTGAGGATGATTGATTGATAGATAAGAGTCTTTTTAGTTTGATACACTTTCTCCCTTGCTAAGGGACTATATACTGGGAAACTGACATTGCATTTGACAGCATTTTGTATATAAATTAAACTAAATGAAAAGAAAAAATATATATTTTTTTAACTTTAGGTGTTACTACTAATAATAGTAAAGGCAAAATTCAAACAGAAACATGGCTCTTCAAGTTGAATGTTTCACATTCACCATAGATAACATTCAGTCATACTACAGTTTTAAATCCATATTTATTGTGGAGTGGATTTGCAAATCTGGCCTGGAGGAGAGAAAATCATTGAGAAAACAATCTCTTCTAAGGTTCTGACTCGTGCCCATCCCCAAGGGGATAAGCCCCTGACTAGGGGATATGAACATGGAAATGACATTAGTTAATATAGATTCATTTCAAATAAACAAATAACCCTTGCACCTTTAAAATCTGCTGCCTTTATAATGATATGGGCTTCAAGAACAGTATCTTTAGCACCTGTAATGTTACGTAAATGGAAATATAGGCTTTATTGTCTACACTCTATTGTAAAAACTTTTGTATTGAATAGTAGCATTTTTAACAAGTGACCATGTGAGGTAATAAATAAAATGCCTACATACAGTAGAGAGGATTAAAAAATGAATAGGGAAGATAAACCGGACTGTCTCCAATAGTGTTTCACAAACAAACATACTAAAGTTACCTTTCAGATTAAATATTTACCTGTTTTTTAAATCTCTCTCACAAATCTAGGTTAATTACTATGAAAACTATAAGTCCATTAGACAATTTTGTATGAAGATCTAGAAGATAAACAGACCGTGAAGAGTCAATGAGACTACACCTAGAGGGAAGGAGGGCTGGATCAGTTGAATTTCATTATCCTAGATTTAATGAAAGTAATTCTATTTTTTCACATACAGCCATTGGGTATTTTTACTGTCAGTATGGTTTGTGTTCAGGATCATGCACTCAAACTTAATTTCAAGTTTATTTCACAAGTCTTCCTAAAATGTAGAGACAGCAAGCCAGTACCATGTGTACTAAAAATAACAAAATGCCCACATACCTTTAATGTTTCCTGGTCCCACACAATCTTCTCTTGCTAAGGAGTTATTTAAACCCATGATACTTCAAGATATTTATATATAAACTTCTTGCTGATGAATATGCAAGCTCATTCTTAGTTAAGACCACAAGTGTCATTTTATGTAAATAATACTCCTAATTTTAAATTGAATTGATTGAAATGCAAAGTGAACCTCCTTTACTTAGAAAAATATACTCTCCCTCATGCCTTGGTTTTGATGACTTTTCTTGGGCAGAATCCCAAATGTTTTTTAATATGGTGGGTGACTGACTCTCCTAATGAATGACCAATCTAGTCTTAGAGAAAACATGTACTTTTGAGGGATGTACTATCACTGAATAAACAAAACCTGCCTTCTATTAAGGCAAAAGGAAAACGTTCCTACACCAAGACACATCTGCATCCTTACCTCCTCCTAGTGGAAAGATTCTCCTCGCTTTCACTCATCACAAGGACTCTGCTGGACCCACCTTGACTGGCTTCATGCATCACTTCAATCTGAATTAAAAATAAATTTTAAACATTAAATAGTTGCAGTTTGCTGACTGAAGGCTCACCTTTCAGTTGCTTTTTAAAAAGCAAAAAAGGCAGAATTTGACACTATATTTTAGTAAATCAGTTGGCAGCTTATATATTTAACACAACTTTGACTTCAATAATGTATAACGTGCTTTTTATTTAAAGCTAACTTCTTACATTTTCTAGAATATTTTATGACTATATGTATTGTTTTGGCTCTGAATTGTTCCATTTCTCCTACAGTGAGGGAAAACTACTCTTGATACTAGAGATATTCTTGGCTTCTTATAAAGTTTTTATAATCTTCATTCTTCGCTCATAACATATGAGATCAATGTTGTTCTTGTACCGGGAGCAACTCTTCATACTTATCTGCCTTGAACAGGAATATCACAAACTTCATTCAGTATTTTATGGTTGCTTAGCACGTTATTAGGCATGGTGGGGTTTTTTGTCTTGCCTGAATGACATTCCCGTTCTTTAACTGAATGCGGTTTAGCTTGTCTTCGGATTTCAAACTTTATATACAATGTAGTACAGTGAATTCCAGGGCATTATGGGGTTTTCTTGTTCTTTTTGGAACTTTTAGAATCGTTTTGCCATTCTTTTGATACTATTTCACAGGCTTCTAACACCTTGGATTTATAAAACAGGAAAGGGTGGATACTGAAATTACCCATGGTTAAGCATTGCACTGTCAATGATCTTTCAGTATTTAACACCATGAAGTAGCTTTTATACAGTGTAGATAAATATCAAAATACTTTCTACACAAAGAGTTTGGTAATTCTCATAGACTTCAGTGGAAATCTGGGGTTCTCTGCCCTTTTCTGGTTCTGAAGACGTGGGCCAAAACTTGCTTGCCTTACTCTCAAAAGTAATCCCTCTTAAATTCAGTGAGACTACTCATGTGAGCAGAATATGCTCTTTCAGTAGTGTCTTCCATGAAATTCATTCTAGTAATTAATCTCTATCCTTAGAGGTTTTTAAGGCCCGGCTTGACAAAGCCCTGGCTGGGATGATTTAGTTGGGGTTGGTCCTGCTTTGAGCAGGGGGTTGGACTAGATGACCTCCTGAGGTCTCTTCCAACCCTAATCTTCTATGGTCCCTGCCCTGAAGAGCTACCTTACTAACTTAGATGAGAGAAAATAGGACAGCAGTTCAGGTAAGGGAGTGTTTGGGAAGACCACTAAAGGAGAAGTTTAGGAAGACATGCATTTAAGGAGCCACTCAGAGGGGAACCCTCTACTTAGCAAACAAAAAGTGAGATGTCTTATGGATCTAGAGGATCACAGGAGAGGGCATGAAGCTGAGGCGAGGGAAAGGACTGGAGAAAACAGATGGCTGTCAGCAGAGTAATAGTTAATTATACTTGTATATTGAGCTAGAATCAGGGAGAAGGAATCTCTTCTTCACTTTGCTTAGTATCCAGCTTTTAAAATCAGGTCTGGTCAGGAGTGGGAGAAAGCACCATGATGCAAATGAACTCATTCCTAGTGCTTTTCACCTTTTGTACAAGTGAGGTCATAGTGGTGAGCCATACTTTTGTCTGCCAACTAATGGTCTGGAGAAAAAGAAAACAAGAACTAATCCAACAACTAGCACCCCATAAATGTGAATCATGCCACTTTCTAGGAGTGTTTCAACAATGCAGCTGCATGAGTACTCTGTGTCCAGTAAGAAGCTGCAATTGTTTGTGGGTGCAGTAGAAAAGAAAGTTTTGAAATACTGTACATCTGGAAGGCCGATCAGAGGAAAGAATGGATCACTTTAGAATGACGTTCAGACATTAGTCATTTCCCTCTAGTTACAAAATAACAGTGTGCTAGTATGTCACCTCTTGCCTCGCTAATAAAACTACTTTTAGATTTTTTTCCCCAGAAGGATGTATCTATAGTCCAAAATACAAAGCAACGCTGCCTAATATGGAAAAATGGGACAACTGTGATTAGCCTCATGCTTTTAGGGGCCATGCTCAAAACAAGATGAATACCACCAGCAGCGCCCTCTCCTGCTTTTACCAGTGCCTTCTGAACCCTAGCTGTCCTTGTGATTTCCCCCTCCCCTGATCCACCTCCATACTTTTTAGGTAGAGTCCAACAGTTAATGGAGAAGTAGATCAGGCAAAGAAGGTAAACATTAAATTGAAAAGTCTTTACATTCCAGTAGACAGAGCTTTGTACAGGCAACTTTGGGCTAGTTGTGTATAGAGTGGGCTTATATTGGCATTTAAAGAATCAAATTGTCATGTAAAATCTGAATGAAGCCTAAGGATGTTGCCTGGCTGTATGTCTTAGGACAAAGTAAAGATAGACATGGCCTAGTCCACATAGCTGGTTGAATCCAGTACGAGTGGAAGCTACAGCAGAAAGGAGCCACCTTTCCAGTGCATTCGGAGGGATGGTGGTTTTTCTAGATTTTAGTTTGAACAGGCAAGTGAGAGATGCCTGCTGCTGGGTTCAATCAAGCTCTGGCATTCTCTTAAGTTCAAGGTGAGAAATTGTAGCGGAGTTACTTATTCAATGAGTACCCAAAAGTGTGCAAGGTGCCATATAGACAAACTAAACACCATCTCTGCTCTAAGCAGATTGCAATCTCAGAAGCCAAATGAAACTGAGGGAAGACCAAACAAAGGAGAAGGGCACTGTAGGGGAATGGGTCAGTGTCACAAAGCTACGATTAAGTGACTGGTGGTGCATATAGCTTTACACTTTTTGTAAATGTGTAGATGGCTGTGCGCTTCTTTGACCTTTTGCCATGCAGCAGCAGGTATTAGTTCATTTTGTTTTTATTTTTGAAAAGTATTTAATGAGTAAACTTCTTGGGAGATAGGGGAATCCACTTGATATGTCTCGTTTAATTTTTATCTCTAAAAGGGGCTTGGATACCACAGTGATGGGTGGGATGAGATGAGATCCTGAATAGAACAGAACACCAGTTTTACGGGGTTAATTTGACTAAGGTGATGTTAGAGTAAGATTCCCACTTTAGGCAAAAAGCTACAGTATAACACGAGTGGGCAAACTTTTTGGCCCAAGGGCCACATTGGGGGTGCAAAACTGTATGGCAGGCTGGGTAGGGAAGGCTGTGCCCCCTATCTGACCCCTCCCACTTTCCACCCCCCGACTATCCTCCTCAGAACCCCCCACCCATTCAAACCCCCCTGCTTCTTGTCCCCTGACTGCCCCCGCCCCTGACCTCCCCCTGGGACCTCACCCCCTATCCAGCCCCCCGTCCCCTGACTGCCCTGACCCCCTATCCAGCCCCCCTGGCCCCTATCCACACCCCTGCCCCCTGACAGGCCCCCTGGGATCCCACCCCCATCCAACCACCCCCTGTCCCCTGACTGCCCCCAGGATCCTCTACTCCATATCCAACCCTCCAGACCCCTTACCATGCCGCTCAGCGCAGCATGGCTGGAGCCGTGCCTCCTGGCCGGAGCCAGACACGCTGCCCTGCATGAGTGCGCAGCCCCGCCACCCAAAGTGCTACCCGTGCAGCGCTGTGGCTTCAGGAGAGGGTGGACAGCTGGGGAGGGGCTGGGGGTTAGCTAGCCTCCCTGGCCGGGAGCTCAGGGGCCGGGCAAGACAGTCCCGCAGGCCATAGTTTGCCCACCTCTGGTAAGACACCTGAGAGCTAAGAGATACAAGGTGAGTGAGGTAATATCTTTTACTGGACTAACTTCTGTTGATGAGCGAGACAAGCTTTTGAGCTACACAGAGCCCTTCACAGCCCAATACAGCTAAAATTACGCTACATACCTGTGAGCTAATGCATTGTAATAAAGGATACATAAAGGGCCAGATATTTTTCCCCTCCCTAAAGGAATTTCAGCTTTCACCAGAATGCTTATGCTCATGAAACTGATGTATACATGAGACTGGGTGGAGGGTAAGTAGGGTATTTTAAAATGCATTTTAATAAAGGATACATAGAGGGCCAGTTGCATTCTATCACAGTAGAGACTGTTTCAATAACAGAGGTGCTGCTCTTTTTCTTCCTCGTTTCTTTTTCTTTTTGTTTTTCTTTTTTGATAATTCTACCTCAGAGATGGACTTTGGTGGACAGGGAATTTCTGCTGATCTCCTATTGGTAGCTGAGGGAATCAATAGAAATTACCATTAGAAAACTTGTGCTTGCATGCCTAAATCCTAGTTTCTATTGAAATCAATGGGAAAAGTTTCAATGGGGACTAAGATCTGGCCTTCAGTAAACTGGGCAATGGCAGGTAGTTTTAGCTTCCGGCATTATGCATAATATTAGGGGGAATAAATCAGAGCATTGTCTTAGGTGAGCTGTTAATAATTGTAAAAGCACAAGAATAAAAACACCTGACTTAACTATCCACACCCAACAGGACTGCTCGTCAGTTCCAGTTACCAGAGAATTCCCAACCATTTTAAAAGTTATTTTTGGCATGGAAATGGATGGGAATCTTGTTCAATGGGGTACAGTAGAATTGGTCCCCAAAAGAAGACCTGAATACTTTAACCACAGGTTTTCAGTGCATAGCCGTAGGAGGACTGGTTTTCTTTTGCACGCAAAGTATCTGTGCACTAGTGACGGATGGATGTTCCCACAGCTGCGATGCCAATCGAAATGTAAACATGTTATTTATTTATTTATTTTTACTGGGGACTTAGGGGAAAAAAAACTGGAAGGGATATTGCTCAGTGGCTAGAGACCCCAGTTTGACAAGAGACTCCATTGTGTTAAACTTCTTTAGTTTGGCAGCTTCACTCACTATGAGCCAACTGATGCTACGGGAGAATCAGCAGCAGGACTTGAACTGCGTGGCATATGGCTGCCATCCATAAGAAAATGTGTTCGAATGTGCTGAGGGAAGGAGATCCCTAATCCACATGAATCCAGCAAGCAATTATTCCTGTTATTTATAAAATAAAACTAGACAAACAAGTAACTCAGCTGTCCCATAGCAAATGAAAGTGCATTTTAAAAATGTAAGGTAAAAATCAGTCATGTTTAGCCTGGACCAGCACATTGATAAAGGCATAGTTACATGTACTGTAGAAATAAATCTGGACATCTGATGAAATGCTTAAAGCAGGTGGCAAAGGCCAAACTTGCTTCTATTCTACTATGCAGCCCTTTCAGTGTTTGTTCTGGGGAAATTTTTTAGTTAATTCACCTAAAGACCATCAAAAAATAAAAGCCAATTTTTTCAGATGTATTCCCTAATTTTGAGTGCCTCCTTATGTGGGCTCCCAACAATGAAGTTAATTATGCATCATGCCTGTAGGCCTGGCTTGCCAGGCATAATGAAACAAGGGGGAGGCCTGGTTTCTTGGACAACAGGATTAGGGAGGTAACTAGGTCAGCAGGCCAAAAATGGAATGTTTGTGCTAAGGTAAGTAAAGGGGTCGGTAAGCTAAAAGACAGAATGCCTGAGCTAGCTAATATCGGAACAACACCCAGGGAACCATTTACAGTACTAAGAACAAGATAACAATGGGCAAGATAAGTTGGGGGCATAAAGATGAGGTAAAGAGTAAAGCCGAACATTCACAGCGTATGGACAGAGCATGCTGTACGGGGAGTGGTTCTTGCAAAGTAACTAAGCCAATCCCAAAACATGTGATGCAATATCTATAAAGAAAGGGGGGTTTTGTGTAACTTTGGATGTGTGGTGTATATACTCTGTACCCACCCCCTATGTTTGAAGTTGATCAACTCAACATAGCTTTGGTATATGCCAAAAAAAGGAACCTGAATGACGAGACTAGAGTCGAACTGCATTCGCGGGGAACCGAGTGGAAAAGGTCTTGGAGACTACCCCCAATACTGTTCAGAGATGTTATAGACCCACAGCTCTCCCTGACACCTGCCCATCCTTCTTTGTGGGAGGCTCAGGGCAGATCGCTCTGGATGGAGAGGGCACAGCATAACAGAATCAGTAAAGAGAAGAACTGAAATGTCTTTCATTTTTCATAAATGTATAGAAGTTAGGATGACCCCACCCAATTATGCAGTCAGCCAGAAGGATAAGGTGTCTATCCTAGAAATGTATCAAAGAAGAAATACTTATCTTGTTATCTGTATGTGCTGCCTTTCCTCTTACCCAACCGCCCGATCACTGCACTTAGCAACAAAGCTTGAGATGGCCTTTCCCTAATCCCTTCACTTCTCTTTGCAACTCCTCACTCCGCATCCTGGCCCAAAACATACAAGGAATTTGCAAGTGTACTTCTCATGAATTTAATTATTTACACATGAAGAGTTTACAAACTTCATGCATAGGACAATTGAAGCCATTACCATGACTACAAAACAATTGAGTTGTACAGGTCCCATGACTGAGTTGAAATCCAACCACTGAGTGCTATTTGGTTTTCCAGTAGTTCCTTATTATGAGGTATCGTGGGAATCTTATTTGGTTTTGAGTACCATTTCCAAAAGCTACCTTCTCCAGCTTTGGAGAAGGACTGGAATATGGAAACAGCTGTTTCCTCTGGAAGGTGATATAATTTCACTTAGAAAATGGTACAACTAATTTTTGGAGCAGGAGGAAAAAATTATAAAGATTTGGTAGTAGTTAGTAAAATAATAATAATTTCCCCATAACTTTGAAAAGATCTCCCAAAAAACTTCCATTTTATTTGAATTTTTTGGGGAATTCCCTCCTTTCCTCCCTTCCACACAGTTTCAGGTGTTTCCCAACCCTTTTCTCTGTCGTTGATTCACTTCTTGCAGTAGAAAAGTGCAGTGAGAGAGAGAGTGTGTGTTTTAATTAAATTAAACATGTTTTGAAAAATTTTGTGGACAAATCAGAAGTTTCAACAAACAAATTTTCTGTGAAAATCCTAGGATTTTATCAACACGCCATTTTGTGTCCAAAAAAAGTTTGATGGAAAAACATTTCAACTAGCAGCTTGGCTAAAACAGTCTAGAACCCTGTTCATGTTGAACTGTCCCCCCCTACCTAAACCAGTGGTTTAGTCATCTGGATTGCTCTGGAAGGCCTGCTCATTTTCTAAAGTTGTGTGTGTTAAACATGCAAGAGCAGGACTCAAAGGAGAGGAAACACTGATATGAAACATAAGACCTTTGCCTAAAGCAGCACTGTCGGCAATATTGGCTACATAGAGCTAATCATCGCTCTGAAGGCTAGAGAATACTCCTATAAAAGTCCTAGCTAATAACAAAATGCAGTCAGTGAGGAGGAAGAAAAATCAATTATTCCTTTGATATCTTGACTATGACTTGAAGATTTGGACGGCTTCAGTTTATTCAGATACACGTGTCTTGGATATTTAACTTAAAGATGAGTTCCTAAAAAGCCTAACCACAGATCTTCTGTTTCATATCATTGTTTCCTCTCCTTTGGTCTCTGACCCAGCAAATTCCTAGGATCAGTATTTTAATTCAGAAGTTGCTTTACCAGTATAGTTTGTATTTCAAATGATGGTTGTAGACAGAAGCAAACAGAAGAAAGAAGTCCACACCATAAACTCAAAACCAGCCCCCTGTATTTCAGGGAGGGGTTTCAGATTAGATCTTGCATTCCAGCCTCACGTGCAAATTTAATTTCCACAGACTGCGGATTTAGTACATTTAAAACTGGAATGGAAAAAACACCAGTAAATGTCCCAGGCATTTTGGGCTGCATATAAAGAGAAGTCTCAAAAGGGGGAACAGTGGAAGCCTCTTGTTTTTGCTGATCCACTGCCTGGGAATGAATTTTACCCGGGGCAAGGAGCTAGCGCCCACATCCTCAAAAGTCTTAAGGCACCTCACTCCTATTGAAATCAATAAGCACCTAAACACCTCTGAGGATCTGGGCCTAGATGCCCTAATGCAGAAGGTCTTTTCTACCTCTAGACTCTGATTTTTGAGCCCAGTCCTGCACTCTGTACCCAGTTAAAATTGCCATCAAGAGCAAGGAGTACAGAACGAGGCCCCTCATAGAAGTATCCTTCTGTAAGAAAAGAGACCAATCAGTTTCTCAGTCTGCCATATGCTATTGCCACAAAAATGAAAGCCTCTTTTCTTCCTCTCCTCTGTATAGAAATATCGTGGGCTGTAAGAAGCTGGTGGTTTCCTAAACAGGCACTAATGGAATTCACATATTCCTACATCAGATAATCTCTCTTCTGTCCACCCCGCCTTCTCCTTCCTCTATTTTGCAGGATATATTCTTTTTATCCTCACGCCAGATGTTATTCATTAGTGAGTGAGTGTTATGTACAAGTAAGTGTAAAGAATGCCAAAAAGGATCCAATGAGCAGTCAGCTATATATAGCTAAGATGTAGTTTGTTTAGATTTTATTACTTAAAAGACTGAAAAGGATTCAGGTGTGCTTCCTCAAATGAACTCCGAGTTCTAAGATGCCCGGAGTATGAGTCATCTTGTTTGTCGTTGGTGTATAATGGATATAATCTACTATTGGACAGCACCCAGCTGATTCAATATTTTATTTTATCCGCATTGTTCAATGCGTGGACTTCGGCCTTATTTCTGGAACATCATTCAAACCCTGCTCTGAAGACTGAATTATTTATTTCCTCGTGGGGCTTTTCAATGGCGCTCCTCACTATAGAATTCGAGTGTTTCACAAACATAATGTATTTTCACAATATGCCTGTGAGGTGAGGGGATGGTATTCTCTTCATTTTACAGATGGGGACCTGGGGCAAAGAGATTAAGATCCAAAGTGTCCACTAATTTTGGGTGTCAAATGTGAGATGCCCAAGACCAGATTTTTTCAGAGTACTTAGAATTATATCACACTCTATATGTTCAAAAGCACAGGCAACCTTAATTATGGCATTTCCTAATTTTTGAGTGCTTGACTTTGCATCATTGTAATGTTCTTCTAATATAGTTTTTTGTGTGTGAGTTCTTTGCTTTTTTAAAAACCTACCTGAAAAAAACAAATATTCTATCATGTGGAATCACATTTACACCCACATAGCACCTTGGTAGGATTGGAACATTTAGACCAATTGCACATTCTTTGTTAGCTCAAGTGGCAGAGCAACTGGTAGCAGTAGTAGGTTGTCGTCCTCTATATGGTTCACCAGAGGAGGATGACACACACTTTATCAGCAAATATCTGTGAAACTCACTGGCATGAAGGAATACAATTTTAGGAGAATTCAACTGCCAATTCTAACAGGTCTCTGCTGAATGTATGTAAACTGAGATGTTTTTAAAAGGCTTATAACTTGTAGACAAATTTGGGCATTTTTTAAAATAGGAAGAGCAAAAAGGGCTTGAAGGCCAGAGCAGGGCTTGCCACTTGCCTAATTTCAAGCCCTTGATCCAAAGTGCAGAGGTGCCTGAGCTTCTCAACTAAATGCTTGTAAGAATTTTTTTAACCTGAGCAAACTAATATATCTTCCCCTAATCTCATTCAGGAAATGGCCAAACCATGGCTGCTGCCACTTTCCAAAATAATTCAGCATGAGGTAGACACCCTGTAGGGAAAACTTCAGCCCAAATGTTTGAAGTTTAGCAGCCTTATAAGCAACTGAAAACAGGGTCTTACAATGGGAAGGGTCAGGCAACATTAACTGTGGATGGCGCTAACAGATCCACCTATAATACTTCATAGCTCAGTAGGTTCCTTCCCAAACTGCTTTACTACTGGTGTGCCAGATTGACCACAACAGATTGACCACGCTAGCCCTATGCCAGTTTACATCAACTGAGGATCTGGCCCTCTATTTACAGGAATTCCATCAAACACTGCACTGCAGCCAGCAAAAATTTAGCCAACTCATCAGCATCTCATAAATTGAGTTAATTGGAGCACAGAAGGAGCCCATTAATTTTCTTGTCAAGTTGCATCTCTTTCTTCCCCAACATACATGCAGGGATGAATTCTGCCCTCAGTAACTACCGTGAAACTCTCAATGGAAGTTAACCTCAACAGGGAATAAACTGAGCTAACCTCAGAGTAACATGCATTTTTATGTAGTATTAAAATATAAAACTCAAAAAGATTTACAGGGAAATCTGTCTGAAGTGACCACCCAAAGGGCCAGCAGAGGGCTGTTGCCTCCTTGAGATGGGTCTATAAGTAAAGCATGAGCAAATTTCCACAGGCAAACCTCTCCCTCAAGAAAAAGAGGAGCGGACGTGTTTTTGTACGGAGCATCATGTCTGTTCCACTCGTGGTTTTTATTCTTTGATTAGGTAGGTGCAGGCGTTTGGGCCAGCTCGAGGCCCAGGTCTAGTTGGTAGATCAATTTGTGAAGTGAGATGTTTCAGAATGAAAGAGGGTATGGACTGAAGTATTAAGATTTTGTCCCTGATGCTGCAGTCCAGCAGAGGAAGACTTGGCACAAGTCCGGAAAGAGTGGGGGGAAAAGACAGTTTTGAGCCACTTGTCCATGCTCTACCCTCTCCTGAAGGCTGCCCTAAGCTATGCCTCCTGCCAACAGCCCACAGAGGCCATTATGACAGCTGGGGATCAGCTAGGCATAGGTCACACCCCATTTCCCTGGCCATGTCCCCTGCACTGGCATGTAGGAGTGGGTGGCCCAAGTTTCTGCCCCTTCCCTCACACATGGCAAAGAAGAATTTCTTTTTACCGAGCAGGGTGTGTGTGGGGTGGGGAGAGGGGGGAAATGTCACAATAAAATTCACAAGAACATTTCATGTATGACCCTCAGCACCACCACTTATGCCCTTTCTTTGAGCATTCTGCATTGGGTGAATTTCACTTTTGTCCCTTTCCTTGGAGGATTCGAGTGGGGAACATGATCAGGATTTTGCTCTGGAACCAGGGACTGTCTTTCCAGAGAGTTGGCAGGTGAGAAACATATCTGGATTCCCCCCCGCCACCACCCAGGGGAACTCAGATAATAGTCACTTTGTGGCACTTCTGTGGTCTAGCTAGATAAGCAGGCTATAGAGTATGAGCCTTACTTTCAGACCTCCAGCAGCTATTAACCAGATCTTATTTATTCACCTGCCTCCTTATTTGCATAGAAATTCTATCTCTGAATGCAGTAGTTTCCTGTTGATATAATATGCTTTGCCTGTGATCAGGAAGATTCAGGTGCCTCAAACAACGATGAGTTACAATATCTGCCATAAACAGCACTGGCACCCTCTCTTCCTTCCCCAATTGGTGCTCAATAAATCCTTCCAGTAAAAATCCCCAACCCTGCAATGGGATCCAATGAACACTCACTGACTTCAGTTGAGCTTCACAGAGCTGCATGGTTCTGCCCACATAGATCAGAGAAAAATACTCAGCTAATATATTGGCTTGAAGAAAAAGTGGGACCTACATTTGAAGTACTGTGCCTGGAAGTACTGATCCTCTTCATATGTAGAAAGGATGTTAGGGGCAAGAGAGGACAGCTGGAGGAGATATGGGATATGAGGGAGATCCCACACTGGAGCCATTCTTTTTAGGTGATGAGTCTGAAGAACTGTCCCAGATTGAGGTGTCGATGGAGGACATTTTGGAACAGATTGATAAACAATAATCAATCACCAGGACCAGATGGGATTCACCCAAGAGTCCTGAAGCAACTCAAATATGAAATTGCAGATCTGAGATGAAAGTCGGTTCAGAAATCCAATGAATGGCATTTTAGACATTGAGCAAGATGGTGCCATTTTAAAAACGAAATTGTCACTTTCTGGCCATGGTAGTTGAACTGTGGTATTTCCTGTTCCAAGCCCAGGAAATACTGCAGAAAGTCAGCTATGTTATTCACATTGCTGAAGTTGCGTAACTAAGATCGATCTCCCCCTGTAGTGTAGACAAGCCCTTAGTAAGCTAATCATTAATGCACACTGTATATTGCAATCTAGGTATTTAACTAGCTCTGATCACTGTAGTATATGAGCATCATCATCTGAGTAGCACTACCCTGGTCTAGTATGAGGGAGGTGGTAGTGTGACTTTCAGGACCAGTGAATACTGTACATCTCCCCAATATATCACAGTTCTAGAAATATTTGTGAATAACTTGGGCTTGCTGATCATTTGCAACACTATACACAGGGTTCAATAGTCATCTGTATGTTTCTGTCTAATCAGTTGTATTTTGAGCTCTAACATAAAATCCACAGAACCACATTCTAGAATCAGTTTGGCTTTCTGTGTAAAGAACTGATGGCATCAGATGGCCCTCATGAACAAAGGCTCCAGATTATTTAAAGGGTTGTAATTTACACCATCTGCAAAGAAAATATGTCCTTTGTTATATATATTTAATTCCCTCTGCTTCGCTGTACAGTTGGAATATTATAAAATTGTACAGTTTGTGTGCGCTCTGGAAATGACTATAAGGTGCTGATAGGAAGGGAGTAAAATTACGTCTTGGACCACACTACAGAGTTAGGTCGATAAGGCAGCGTACGTCAATCTAATTATGGCAGTGTACACACTACAGACTGGCTCCTGCTGATGTAAGTGCCCTACTACAGCGACATAAGAACTGCACCTCCACGAGAGGCGTAGGGCTTATGTTGGTGGAGTTAGGGTGACGCAGTGTTGTTGTAGTCACTGCATTACTTACAGCGGCTATTGGCTGTCATTCTTGTCAATTGCACGGCTATAGCCTGGAGCTGTGAAATTGACAAGAAAGCCGGGCTGTCACCAGGGCGGGTGGGGGGTTCCAGCTAGAGCCTGGCCGCCCCTGGGCTCCTGGCTCCCAGCTGGGCTGTGCCCACCCTGCTCGGAGCCCAGCTGCCCTCCAGCTCCTGGCTCCCAGCCCAGCTACCCACCCAGGCTCCCCGTTCCAAGCTGGGCTGCACCTGCCCCGCTCCCTGCTGCTATCTGGGCTGATGCCCAGAGGCTCCTGGTTCCCTGTGCTGCCTGGAGGCTCCTGGCTCCCGGCTCTCATCGCCTCTCCAGGATCTCAGCTCTGCGCTACCAGAAGCCTGGCTGCCCCCCCACCCAGGCTCTTGGCTCCCCACTGTCTGCCATAGCCGGGCTCCCGGTGGGGAGATCTGCACTCGGAGTCCAGGCGGCTCCCAGCAGGGAGCCAGGATCCTCAGTGCAGCTGCCAGGCTCCCCACAGGGAGCGGGGAGCCAGGAGCCTCCAGGCTGCCAGCCGGGAGTGGGGAGCCTGGGCAGCAGCTGGGCTGGGAACCGGGAGCCGGAGGGCAGCTGGTCTCCAAGTGGAGTGCGTGCACCCTAGCTGGGAGTGGGGAACCTGGGAGCAGCCGGGCTGTAGCTGGAGCTCACCATCTGCCCTGGTTACAGCCCGGCTTTCTTGATGTAGCGGTGAAAGTGACAGGAATGACAGCCAACAGCCAATGTAAGTAATGCAGTGTCTACATGGACCCTGCATCGCCCTAACTCCACCAACATAAGCCCTACGCCTCTCGTGGAGGTGGAGTTCTTATGTCGCTGTAGTAGGGCACTTACATCGGTGGGAGCCAGTCTGTAGCGTGTACGCTGCTATAATTAGGTCGACGTAAGCTGCCTTACATCGACCTAACTCTGTAGTGTCCACCAAGCCTCAATTTACACTTTTAAGGCTCTTTGCTAGAGACTTAGATTTCATTTTTAAAATATAGTGAGATTCCTCTTTACAGGGCCCAAAGGGTGGCTCTGTTAAAAAGGGGGCCCCCGAGACACAAACTGAGGCTACGTCTTCACTACCCGCCTGAATCGGCGGGTAGAAATCGATCTCTCGGGGATCGAATTATCGCGTTTCGTCGGGACGTGACAATCGATCCCCGAATCGATGTTTGTACTCCACCAGCGCAGGTAGGAGTTAGCGCCATCGACGGGGGAGCCGCGGCAGTCGATTTGCTGCCGTCCTCACAGCGGGGTAAGTAGGCTCGGATATGTCGAATTCAGCTACGCTATTCGCATAGCTGAATTTGCATATCTTAAATCGATTTCTCCCCCCTCCCCCGCCCCAGTGAAGACGTAGCCTAAGTTATTTTGAGTCGACTTAAGCTACGTCTTCACTGGAAAAAAATAAAAAACCATCCCTTTGCTCTTTTTCATCGAGATAGCTAACTTGAGTCAGCTCCCTCACTGCAAATCCTAGTGGAGACAAGGCAGAGGTAGTTTTTACCTCAATTCAAGGTCCACCCCAGATGAGGAGGAGAGGATTATACAGAAGAAAATGGAGTAGAAAATACTCCATGTGAGCGATGCACAGGAGTTAAGGTTGTTACTGGAGCCTTAACATTTGCATTGCCTGACTGTGGGATAGTGTGATTTTAAAGCTAAGAATTTACAAGCAATTTTACCAGCTGAAATGCATGTGAATAATTTGCACACACTCAATGAACAATTAGACATCTGTGGTCACTTGGAAGGAAGAATAAAGAGTAGAAGATGAGTCCCTCTGAGGGACAGACCATCTCTGGCAGGGGCTTAACTAAAAGAAAGAAACTTTCCAGGAATGTGGAAACTGGCAGAGTGAGAATAGCCTAAGACTGACTCATTGCTCTGTGCACTTGGTAAGTGTCTTCATGTGAGCCAAAGTGATGAGATAATTGTTTAAGTACCAGGTGTTGATTAACCAATCAACAAGTGGACTCAACTCATCAGCTGAGGAGGGTTAAAAGGGAGACAGGAAGAGGTAAGAGAGGGGTAGGCTGAAAGGGAAGCCCAGAGAAGCTCAGGATCTCAGAAAGAACAGGAGTACTTGTGGCACCTTAGAGACTAACACATTTATTTGAGCATAAGCTTTCGTGGGCTACAGCCCACTTCATCAGATGCATGCAGTGGAAAATACAGTAGGAAGATATATATATACACAGAGAACATGAAACAATGGGTGTTACTATACACACTATAAGGAGAGTGATCAGTTAAGGTGAGCTTTTATCAGCAGGAGAGAAAAAAAACTGTTTATAGTGGTAATGAAAATGGCCTGTTTCCAGCAATTAACAAGGAGATATGAGGAACTGGGGGAGGGGAGAGAGGAAATAAGCATGGGGAAATAGTTTTACTTTTTTCAAAGTAGCAGCCGTGTTAGTCTGTATCCGCAAAAAGAACAGGAGTACTTGTGGCACCTTAGAGACTAACAAATTTATTAGAGCATAAGCTTTCGTGGACTACAGCCCACTTCTTCGGATGTGTAATCTCAGGGAGATGAGAGTTCTCCCCCCTTCTCCCCTGGGTCTGGGAGAAGGTAAAAGTCATATGCTGTGGGGAACAAGCACTTGTTTAGCATGTTGTAAATAACACACATGGTGTTGAACTTGCCACTGGAGCATGTGAGGATTGTGTACAACATGGAGTGCAGTGGGAGGGAATCCTGCCCTGTAACAGGGAGTTGGAAGTTTTCTCGGTAGATCCATAACCCGATTCGCCCTTACCTATCGCTGCAGGTGCATGAATATTTCACAGCTGACGAAGACGCCTGGGCTCACGGTGCTGACACTGAATCTCAAGCATACGCTTTCATTTTGGTCATAGGACTGAACAGAACTGTGAGAGCAGAATGGGTGTGTGTCTGAAAATCTTCTCTCTGAGGCTTACCTAATGGTGCGGGTCTGGTGCTCTTAGGTGATGCTCGCTTGGGGGAGGATTCAGGATGCGGGGCGACAGGTTGTACCGGCCGAGTCTGCTTGGCTGCCAGCTTCTTCAAACTCACTTGCCTCTTGTCAAACATTTCTTGCACGTCTTCTAGTTTTTGTAGAACTTTTTGGGCATTGGCCTGTCGGCAGAACAGATGTGGAGCAGATGTCATTCACAGATGGACAGAACCCTAGGAGGGGACCCTAGCACCCAAACCTCAGACTAACAGCATTCGGCAGTAGCACACCCTGCATTCTGTCTTAGAATAGTGCAGCAACTGCTGTTTGCAGGCACTGTAATCCCACTGAGTACCTCCCTCCACACAATCCCTGACCCAGGCTTCAGGGTGCTACCCCAAAGGACTCCTTGTGTGAGTAAGGACCATAGGCGGCAACTTTTCATGGCACCGGTGGGTGCTCAAACCCTCCGCGGCCCCGCCCCACCCCTGCCCCGCCCCCATTCCAACCCCTTCCCCAAAGTCCCCCTCCAATTCTGTCGCTCCTCTGCCCCATTGGACTCCTTCCCCAAATCCCCACCCCGCCTCTTCCCCCCTCCCTCCCAGCGCTTGCCACCGTGAAACAGCTGTTTCACAGCAGGAAGCGCTGGGGGGAGCCGCGGGGCACTCAGGGGAGGAGGCGAAGGCGGAGCAGAGGCGGAGGTGAGCTGGGGCAGGGGGGCGGGGAGCTGCCGGTGGGTGCAGAGCACCCAGCAATTTTTCCCCGTGGGTACTCTAGCCTCAGAGCACCCACAGAGTTGGTGCCTATGGTAAGGACTACTCGTATGAGTAAAGGCCATTGCCCCAAGTGCCCACATTTGTGAATAGTTTGCTATCAGATCTCCTTTCACATTTCCATCTGAACAGAAGCCATGAGTTAATATGTGAAGTGTGTATTTTGACATTCACTGCTGGTTTGTAGGAAGTTTAACTTGGCAGTGTAAAAATTCAACAAGCTTTACCTTTATTTCAGGGGTCAGAATCATGTCGAACTGGTTGTAGAATTCCTTAGGGTTAGACAACTGGTGTTCCTTAGCGGTTCCCAGGAATTTCTCTATGTCACACAGCGCAGTTTCAGCTCCCTCTTGTGATTGGCACTTATCCACAGCTTGAGAAGCTAAGAGGTAGATTCCAGCTTCACACCATTGTCTCGCCTTTAGATGAAAACAGAGCCATTAGGACTTTGTAATAATGGTACAGTCTGAGGCTTCAACACTGCTGTTCTTGCCCATATTCGAACAGAAATAACACTCTTCAATATCACCCACGTGCCCATGTTGGTACAAGAGAGTCGAGGCTGCGAGCAGTTCTCAAGATGCAGTGTGCATTAAAAACAAGGAGCTACAATAAAGTCTATGGGGCCAAATATGACCCAGTGTAACCCCACTGACTCAGCACTGTGCTTCAATAGAGTTGCATGCCAGCACAGAATGGGACTCACTGTATTGAATTTAAACAAAAGCAAGAAAGTCTAGTGTCTGTCATTCTATTATTAATCCACTTTTTTGTGTCGCCTCATTGAGGGGGTCTCAGGACAGTTCCTTCAGCAATCCACCTTCACAACAGGCTAGGCAGAGGATAAATTGACTCTCAACTCTGATTCCCTCCTTACCGGTTTTAAAATATTGCACTATTGCTGATGACTTCATTATTTAAAATAATTGAATGGCCTTCCATTTTTGTAAACAGCAGAACCATGTTAAAAAATAGATCCTTTTGCAGCTAGCTACCCCAAAACATGTCTGCGACACTGTTAACATAGCCAGGTGTCTCCTGTCACAAAACCAACATCCTATCTTTACTGCTGCCAAAACACTAAGTTATTGTGCAAAAGAAAAGAAACTGCGCTGAGGCTTAAGTTGTGCACCAAGTTTCAAGCCAAACTGATTTTAAAGCGAGGGAGTCAAATGTTTGCATTATAAACTCGCTGTTTCAAGACAACAGCTAAATCTTCATAGGCTGTTAAACTGTACGGTTCCTTGAGATATCAGATTGCATACTGTAACTCTGTCTGAGTAGCTATACTGTACACTGTGTTACTTGAAAAATATCTTGAAGCAACCAGAAATACTCTTCTGTACGATAAAAACAACTAGGAGTCCAGTGGCACCTTAAAGACTAACAGATTTATTTGGGCATAAGCTTTCGTGGGTAAAAAACCTCACTTCTGTACGATGAGTCACTGGGAGCTGAAACAACAAGGAGTCCGGTGGCACCTTAAAGACTAACATATGTTAGGGTGCCACCGGACTCTTGTTGTTTTTGTGGATACAGATTAACACGGCTACCTCCTGCTATTGGGAGCTGAGAAAGCTGGGCACCTGGTAAGCTCCAGCCCACAGCTTGTATGTAAAGTAGTAGAGAGAATAGCTATTTTTTCTTGATAGCAGTGATTTATGCTAATAGAGTAAATAGCTGATACAGTAGATAGACTCTGCTGGCTGAGGGGTTTCCATTCACTTAGACCAAGTCATCCATGAAACAACAGATTGGATTTGACAAGCACAGAGTTTAATCGCCCGGTGCACTTCAGTTCCAAGGGATACTCCCACTCTCATGCCTATGGCCGCACACACAGTGACGCCTCAGCGCCTTCTTGTGCCTGGCACTTCTCCAGGCTTGCCACCCCATGTGGAATTGGCTAAGGGATGGTAGAAGCTAAGTGCACTGAGCAGGAGGCAGCGACTAGGACAAGTTCCCAGCACAGACATCTGTAGCTTTTCCTCGGGAATCTCTTTCCAGATGAAGCCTAGATCTTCTTGTAGCAACCTCTTTTTCTGCATTCCCAATCACCAATAGCAATTTGTCCCATTAATAAGGCACATATACCTTTCACCTGCAGGCCTCAAAGCTCTTTACAAAGGCAGATAAGTACAGGACCCCAAAGTCACACAGGGGCAGATCTGGACATAGAAGCCCAGTGTCCTGTCACCCAGCATTGTGGTCAGTCCATCTGACCACAGCTGTCCTCATCCAATGGAAACAGGAATATCCTTACGTATACTAACAGTGCCCTGTACCTGAGCCCAGATTTGCAAACAATCTCTAAATTTACAGATCCATCCTGTGAGGCGCTGATCATGTCCTGTGACGTGCTGAGCACCCTCACCTCCCATCATATTATAGATGTAAAGAACAGCAGGCCAGAATTCACTGTCATACCCACTGACTTCAATGAGGTTGTTGGCCCAATATAGGAATTAAGAATAATCTGCCCAGATAGCAAAGGCGGTTACAGTATTTGCTTCAAATCTCCCTTGGCCCTAGCACAAGATGATTCATAAGGGAGGCCAGAGGGTTTCATTAGTGCCGTCTCGCTTTGTTTAACATTCAGTTCAGATAAGTACCTATGAGTCCAGATAGATAACTGAACCTTATCTAAACTCCCCAAACCTCTTTGGTCTATAAAACTGGGCTAGGAATCTCACAAATAGGTTTTCTGGTAATTCCTGCCTCAAATCCGGCTGAAAATACCACAAGACCAGTCACTTTCTCATGGCATTTGAGCATTTCTGCTTCCCATTCCAGCCAGATCATGGAAGTGTAGAGGAGCTTGAAAATGTAACAAGCAGTGAACGGATCATTGGCAAGCCCCAACAGAGGCTTGGTCCATGTTTTAGGTTTAGATGACTTCTTATTTTACCTCAAACCCTAGTTCTAATCCTCCTAACTGTATAATTCAGGGAAACCACTGTTCTCTTTTATGCTACCCATTCTCTCTTCCCCTTTCTGAGGCTGATACCACAACTATTTCCCCCCAGCTGTGCATAGTAGCTGATTGAGGGAAATGGTGAACATGCTTTTCTCTAACCCCAAATATGTGATCCTTTAACCCATTATTTTTTCATTTAGCATTACTAGTGCTTTCCTACATGAAGACTTGCTTACCTTGTCTAACTGCTTATGCAGCTCAAGGGACTTTCCCAAAATATCATATTTCTTCTTGGTCTCATTGGTAAAGTCATCGCAGATACGCCTGAGTTCAACACACTTTGGCCTAATGGAGTCGACTGCGTAATGGTTGTTTTGGATGAGCTGGTCTCCATGCAGAGCTAGTGACTGGGCCTTTTCCAAAGGTTCCTGTGCAAACAACAAGAAGAAATGAAAAACCATCACACCCTAAAGGATCAGCCTAGATGGCTCCTCTAGAATTTCTGCTGAAGCCTAGAGCTGCAGGTTGGATCATTCTTTTGGATGACACCTTGTATTGTTTCACACCTGCCTTGAAGACTTGACTTCATAATGTGTGAGGTTGGCTTATTTTAGTTGCCTTACAGATGCGTAGCTGACTCTCTAGGCTAAATCCAGAAGTCAGTCTAAGGGACTCTCAGTTGGTGTAATTTATGCCATAGGCACCGACTTTCTAATGTGCCAGGAGGTGCTCCGCCCAAGGCCCTGCCCCCTCGACCTCTTCCCCCAAGGCCCGGCCCCGCCCTGCCTTTTCCCACCACCACTCCACCCTGCCCCACCTCCACTCCTGATCGGTGGGGCTGCCAGCGGGCGGGAGGTGCTGGGGGGAGGGGGAGGTGCTAATAGGGGGGCTGTCGGTGGGTGCTAAACACCCACCATTTTTTTCCATGGGTGCTTCAGCCCTGGGGCACTCAAAGTCGGTACCTATGATTTATGTCCACTTCTCCCTCCTCACTGTGTACATTACACCAATTCAGACTCAATGGGCTACGCTCAGAGGTGATGTTTAAGAGATGTAAGTTATACATCAGTAAGTATGTGTGGTGTCTAAGTTGGTGTAGTAAATTACACACGGAGGAGAGCGGGAAGAAGGTGCAAGCTACGCCAGTTTGGACTCCTTTAGACTTCCATGGCAGAACCAGGAAGAAAATCTAAGTCTACTGGATCTCAACTGTACACTTTAGACACAAGATCATCTTGTGCTTCTGCAGCTGTTCATGTGAATTTGATGTTATTTAACGGATTCATTTCTTTGATGTTTCCTAATGACGGCAAACCTACGGATCATCAAAAGATCTGGAAAAGAAAGGTTGTTAAATGCATGCTGAATCCCTTGCTGGAAATAGCTGCTCAGACAATACTGACTTCTAACAAAACAACATTTAAAGATGTCTAACCGGAGAATCTTTCAAACTTTGCTCACTCTATGCTTTCGTGTTCCAAGAGATGAACCCAAACCAAAACCTCAGATCCAAACCCTCCTGAGCTTTAGCAGTGTTTGAATTCCAAAAGCGGATTTTGCAAGTGGCCCCTATATTTATCGAACTGCCAGATCGTAACACCGTAGGAGGTTGGACTAGTTGACATCTGGATCCAAACTTTAAAAGGCTGAGCTCATGACATGTCCCTTTGTAAACATGCCTACTCAGTAGTTTGTAACTGCATTTTCTGGTGGTGTCGCACAGAACAGTAAGTGTGGTGTGTGGACAAAGTCCTACAAGTGACTAATAGTAGCAATCTACAATAACTGAAATATAAAGTCCAGTAAAGTGCAAACCTGTCCTTTCTCTTCCAGTTGTTTCCATTCCTTTAGGAGGTGCTCCACTCGAGTCATGCTGTCTCCAATATCTGTGAAACCAGCTTGCGCGTCCATCAGATTATCCAGTTCCAGTTTTACCTACAAGAAACACAAATAGCCTCATTTTATAAGAAATCCACAGCCCCCTAAAACTTTATGGCTATCACTATGCTGTACACGATGGGCACGCAGAACGTCATGGTAACAGCAGTGATAGAACTCAATCCTCCTGCTCCACAAGCACCAGCCCCTGTAAGGGAGAAAATTCATGAGTTGTTAGCAGGGCCACTCTTAGGATTTAGGGGGCCCTATGCAGTATTATTAAACTAGTGCCCCTATGCCCGACAGCAACCCGGGCTCGCATATGTATTTTAGATAAGGGTGGTCTTTTGAAGGATTTATTTAAAAAACTGTATGTCTGAAGATCCAAGCATTTAAGCCTACAGATGAATACTCAGATCTAAAAATCTATGCAAGGATTTTTTAGAGAGGTGATTTTATAAACTTCAGCAACACACTAATGAAATATTTTTAAAGCAAATTTTAAACTAAGGTCCTGTAGACTAGCATGTTCTGAGTAAATATTATAGTAATGCACAACTGTTTTTGTCAGTAAATTTAGAAACTGAGGGCTTGTCTACACTGCCAAGTTGTCGACAAAACTTTTGTCTTTCCTGAGTACTTAAAAAAGCCCCCCCCGCGGAAGACAAAAGTTTTGCCGACGCAAGTGACAGTGTGAACGCGGCTTTGTCGGCAGGAGCACTCTCGTGCCGACAAAGCTAATGCCACTCGTGGATCTGGAAGTATTTTGTTGGCAAAAGTGCCGACAAAGTAACGAAAAAGAGCATTTACACATGCTGACTTTTAGTGACAAGCTGTGTCGATACAGCCTTGTCGCTAAAAGCTCCGTGGTGTAGCCAACCCCTGACAGTATATACCTGGGGATTTGCAAATGCCTGTTTAAATGGCTTCATTACCCCTTTAATGGTTCTTTAACAGTTTAAATGTTGTGCTAATAGGTCTAGCAGGCTTGAATGCCTTTTCACTCTTAGGGTACGTCTTCACTACCCACCGGATCGGCGGGTAGCAATCGATCGATCAGGATCAACTTATCGCGTCTCGTCTAGACGCGATCAATCGATCCCCGAACGTGCTCCCCGTTGACTCCGGAACTCCACCAGAGCGAGCGGCAGAAGTGGAGTCGACAGGGGAGCCGCAGCCGTCGATCCCGCACTGTGAGGACGGGAGGTAAATCGATCTCAGATACGTCGACTTCAGCTACACTAGTCTTGTAGCTGAAGTTGCGTATCTTAGATCGATCCCCCCCCAGTGTAGACCAGCCCTTTAGTACTAGATTCCCTCCAGAGGAAGACTCACCAGGCTGCAGCAGCCAGCTGTGGTGGGAGCCTGCAGGAAGGGTCAGATTAGAACAGGGATAGGAAGAGGCAGAACAGTGGACACCAAGACCCAGGGGTGCCCCAAATTTTCAGGTGCCCTATGCAGCCGCCTATCCTTAAGGACGGCCCTGGTTATTAGCAGTACAGGGCCTATGATAAAAAGAAACTAAGCAATTCTTAGTATCAGAGGGGTAGCCGTGTTAGTCTGAATCTGTAAGAAGTGAGGTTCTTACCCACGAAAGCTTATGCTCCCAATACTTCTATTAGTCTCAAAGGTGCCACAGGACCCTCTGTTGCTTTAAGCAATTCTTAGTCCACCCAGTGGAGGATGGTGGTAGACACACTAGCCAGTTGGTTGTGCAGCATTACCGTGTTACTCAATCATTTAGTGAATCCGTGCAAGGACCCTATAAGGATGGAGCAGCTTCCACTTGAGACTTGCTTAGTACATGGCTTCTACTGGCTTAGCCACATAGAAATGCTCTTTTGGATGACCCGCCGTAGCTTCCTGCTCATTCCTTCCCCCTGGCATTTTTTATCAAAATATAATTTTGACAGAAGTTTTCTTGCCCGCTCTACTGGGACGCACACTCGGTCCAATCTGTGGCTGAAGGACTCTGGTAACTGACAACATCCACCCTGGACTATGGCCAACATTTGGAAGAGATCGATCTAGCCTAAAATCGATCGGGTGTTTCAAAGCATTATTGGGGTCTTTAATAAACCTACTCCTATAACTTTCAGAGTGCTTATGTAGCAGGGGAGCTTGGCAGGCTTTTGCTGAACTGGGATCTGAAGCCCCTGTTTCAGTGCACCAGATTAATGAGAGGCTTGTATTCGATGGTAAACGTCACATATGATGAACAGGCAAACGTAGTCTACTCCCATCTGTACCTGCTAGAGATGCTTGCATCCTTCCCTGGACTGACTCTTCCTCCCAGACTAGCGCCTGTTTCTCAGACAGTCTTCCTCCCACACATCTATCCCATCTGCCAAGGTATTCGTTTTGCTTCCTTGTCTTGGTTCTGGTCCACCTAATACTAAGCCTTTGAGCTACTTTCTAAATGGAAAAGCCGCTCTACGCCACGGCAGAGGACTGCAACCAGCTATGCACAACACTGTCCACTTGCCATTCTGTTCTTGATGCATTACTGAGTCGGGGCCACTCAAATTTAAGGGAGTGGAACCTAAGCATTTCTGCATTAATCCATCTCTAGTTTGGTAATTAAGGCCTTACTCAAAGCCTGTTGAAATCCATAGAAAGAATTCTATGGATTTCAATGGGCTTTGGATCAGCTCCTTATCAAACATCAAGATGCTAATACTTTGCATGAGGTACCCAATAATTCTCCTAAGTAGTGTCTCATTCTAATTCTTCCTTTCTTACTGTGGCTTATTGAGATACCATGTGATATCTGGTTGGAGTTTCATTTTAGAATATCTGGTTCCTATTTCATTATAAAGACGTCTTTTTTTGATGAACCATATACACTGATTAAACTAGCTATCTGGAAACGTTTGAGATGATTTACCAGAAAAGAAAGTCTATATTTAAGAAATAAGCAAAACTACCTCTCTGAAATCATGTTCAAAGTGTCGGAGCTGCAGGCACTGTTCCAGTTTTAGGTGATGTTTGGACCAAAATTGATCAAACGCCTTTTCTGTTTCATCCAACTGAGCCAATAACCTGTTAAGAAATTAATTGGAGAGTGAAAATCACTTGATATGTCTGAGTGCGTTGTTGTTTAGTTAGCTAGTTATGCAGAGAAGGTGACATTCAGCCAGGTATTTAGGGATTACAGAAGGTGTCTCCAAAGCAGAGCAGACAAGACTCTTAACCGCACATATGAGGCAGAGCTGGGATTCATGCTGATTCCGGAGAAGCAATGTGGAATGGAGTTTTGCAATGGGCGGAGGAGGAGGAGGGGACCAATGAGTCTGTGACTACTTGGATCCAGTGGCCACAAACCCTTACCTAGGGAATGCAGCTGCAGTCCCTCTTTCTGGGCTAGAGTAGCAGCTGCAGAACTGTTCCATGCACAGCGTGTGGGCGAATTCTCTCTCCCTCCCAGTTTCCACTTAGTTCTTCAACAAAGTTAATTTATTCCACCTTTGTGCAAAGTGTGTAAATTTCACTCATTCACTTAAAAAAGGTTTAAAGTAGGCGCCTCTAGCTTGTCATTCCAGACTGCTCCATCAAGTCCAGTATCTTACCTGTGGCAGTGAACTATTCCTAGGGCAAGTACTGTAAGTTAACATCGCTGGTCAGTTGTGCAATGCTGTAGGAAGGGCATGGTGTGAAAAACTTCCTTCCCCTGATGCAATCAGCTGATTCTCTAAACATGCAATTTGCCCCCTATTTTAGCATGAAACTTTGACTAGTAGTAATGTGCTCTGCTTATATATTGTTGTTCTTTCGGCTTTTGCAGCAAGTGCCTGTAATTTTCAAAGGTTGGTTGTTGACCACACTAACTTGAGAGGTGAGCAGAAGTCAACTGAAAATTCCCCAACCATCTTTTGCCCACAGCCCAGCATAAGCCAGTTGTTTAAAGGTCACACTAAAGGAGACGTCAAACAATAATCCCTGATACTGAGGCAGAACACCTACAAACCAAGGTACAGAGAGCTTATACAGAGCCATTGGCAAGTCAGCAAGCCAGCCAGCAGGAGTTTTGCCAGACGCTTCAGTGGGAACCAAGATTTGTCCCTATGTATTTAATGTAACCTGAAGGATAAACTGAAATGCAAGGAAACACGTTCTATGCACTGTTCTACCCACTCTCAGAAGGAATGCTGGATATATTTCCCATAGGCACAGTTTGACGCTATGTTATGGCTCACTCTCTCAGAACACAATCCCTCAACGGCAGAAAAACCTAGGCATAACTGGGATTTCACAGCATTGCTAGTTTCCAGGGCCATCCCAGACAATGCTGCTTCACCCCAGTTGGGACAAGCTGAAGTGGCTGCATGATGTTTAGTGCTTCACTTCCACTGCAGCACGGTGTGCATTACAAGCTGCTGCACAGTGACTGTCAGCTCCATGACACTAAACAGAGCCCTTTGGGGGGATCAGGGAGGACATATCCATCTTGACTGAAGCTGTGGATGAGGCGCATTGCAGATTCTTCCATACCCCTTGTGATGCTGTATAGAAGGGAAGGTGACCATCTATACTAATATGGTCACCGCTGTTGCAAAATTGTGGTAAATCTTAGACAAAGTATGCCTTGTCATGTATCATTGGAAAAGTTGTAATCTGCTAAGTATTACCATCCTGTTTAGATGTGTGTATCATCATTGTACGTGACGTTATGAAACTTTGCTGCGTGTTTGTAACTCAAACTTGTGGTGAGACTGGGAAACACCCCCAGGTTAGCCCTTCAGGAATAACAAAAGGAGCTGTGAACTGGAGCCTCTGCCTGTCATTTCAGAGACAGCGTAAGCAGTACATAGCATGTAAAAGGTGCAAACAAAATTTGCAATTCATATGAAGAACTGGTGGCCCAGCATGTACATCATGAAGTTGCTTAACTCCATAACGCAGCCAGTATTTTTCCAGGAGAGGGGTCAAGATATAAAAGACAAGAACAAAAGTTGCCCCCCTACATCTTTCCCCCCACATCTCTGGACTGATGAACTTTGACAAAATTTTGAACAAAGGATTGAGGTCCCCAATACTATTTTGGCAAATCCAGAGATATAAAATCCACCAGATATAACATCCCTGTTAGCATTTTGGATTTACAACCTTTAATTCACCTGTAATGTAACTTACCAGCTTTAAACCTCTGCATAACTCTCATTTCTTTTCTTAGCTAATAAACTTGAGTTAGTTACTGAAGTAACTGGCTGGCAGCGTTGTCTTTGGTGAGATCCTGAGCATCTGATGACCTGGGCTGAGTGATCGATCCTTTGGGATTGGAAGAACCTAATGTGTGGTGATTTTGGGTTTTAATAATCTTTCACCACAGAAGTCTAGTTTATCTGGGTGGTAATATAGGCTGGAGGGCCTAAGGGGACTGCCGGTGGCTTCCTGGTGAACTAGTATAGTAGTCCAGAAACACGTGTTTGTTGCTGGCTTGGTTAAATCTAAGTATAGAATTACTACCAGTTTGGGCAGTCTGACCTGAGATGGCTCTCTCAGCCGGGACCCATTCCAGATACCAGTGACATCCCTGTTTAAGGGGAGCTCCTCCATCCACTGAATGCTCCCACTGACACATACATACACATTCTGTTTTAACACGCATGCAGGAACGCCCCACTCCCACCTGGATTAGGAGAGTGTACGTGTGGGCAGGAGGTGGAGAGTAAGATTGCACATTAAGTCTTGGGCCTTGTAGTCAATAACCTCACCAAACAAGACCAAGGAGGCTCAAGGTTTCTTTGAACTGGCCCTGTTAGTTTCACCAGTTAATGGCTCCTACAACTACCTACAAAGAATTATTCAAATTAGGATTCAAATCACATTTGCACGTTTCAGGGGGGTCAGTTAGCAACCTGGAGGATGTAATCCCAATTCACCAACCTTTCCACCGTCGCTACATTTTCTAGCTCGTCTGGACTGAGTTTGCTAGCGGAGCTCCGCGTGACTGGCTCTCTAATACACGTCAGTAGTGTGGCGCCCTGCTTCACGGCTAGTTTCAGCTCATCCTGGAGAGAGACAAGCAAACAAACAAATGCATCAGTTCAAATAAGGTTTTACCAAATCCCAGGTTAAGTCGTTATTTTTCTCTCTCAAAGGAGAAGCACTGCCATTGCCAATGGAGGGTATTTTTGTAGGGATTGAACATTGGAACAAAGCAGGGGTGCTTGACGAGGAAGCTACATTTAGTGACCTGCCTGGAAACGAAGAGATGCAACCTGACGTGATCAGTTACAATAATGATTTTGGTGTCTCTTGAGGGACAGAATAATTCTGGAGTTTTCTGGGTTTGTGACTGGCCAAAATGCTCCTTCTGTCATAGAGTTTAAGGCCAGAAGGGATCACTACCACATCTCGTCTGCCCTCCTATATATCACAGGGCACTAACATCCCCCAGCACCCACTCGCTAACCCCAACCATCAGAATTAGACCGAAGTATTGCAGATCACGGGAGACTAGATTACTCTGTGCCATAGGCAGAGAATAGGTGGGACTGAGGTGCACCAGTGCTCAAGACCCCCACAAATGATTAAATGAGCTATACCCGGATAATCCTGGCAAGTGACCCATGCTGCAGAGACAGGTGCAACCCCTCAAGATCACTTGCCAATCTGTCCTGGGGGGAAATTCCTTCCTAACCTCACATATGGCAACCATCCGATTAGTTACGATTGCTAACCTTGCCCATCTATACTCTGTTGTTATCCCCAGTAATCAACAGGTGTCACCTTCCTTTACACACATTATTTTGCCCATTTATAAACAGTTAAGCAGCTACAAAATACCAAGAATGGACTCTCAATAATTTGGGAAATCAAACCCTGGGCTCAATTTACCAAAAAAAGGGCCCTACCACAAGTGGGCCCACTCACAAAAATGTAAGCTCTGTTAAAAATTCTCCACAAAAAGGCATAACAAAATAACAGAGGTAAACCAGTTTATCATTTGGATTCAGTCATTTCTGTAGTTTTGTTTAACATTTTCTCTTCCTTTCTTCAATAATAAATAGGTATGGTTAATAACTGCAGTTATTATGCTTGGCTTTGATCATGGTGTCCCCCAAGGTATATGAAAAAACCCTAACACTAAAATGGTAGGAGTCACACCCCTAAGTTGGCTGTAAAAAAGGAAACAATCAGTAAGAACCGTCCTTCCATTTCTAAACTAAATATTTTTAGTAATTTTGAAAATATAATTTCTTGGCATCCAACTGAAAACGACGCCTTTCGGATTTGTAGTTTAGACAGTTTATAGGGCCGGAAAATGTCACCACTGAGATGTCCTAGCGCACAATGGAACTCTGCTGAACGCTGTTCGCTAAGCCACAGCAGATGGCTTACAATGCCATCCACAGAAGAAGTTCAACAAATGCCAGGGTCTGAATCCCCAGCCTGGGGTAAGGGCAGGTGTGACGTTGTGCAGTCTATATGGTTTTATAAAAATATAAGTGAATATAATGTAACTGGGATATGCTTCATGCAAAAGGTCTCTTGTAAGGTATCATTACAAAACTCATAATCTACTGAGTGTGATCATCCTATTTGTAGAAATGTACCACTCTTGTATCTAAAACTAGAAATAAAAAACATAACTCTGAGGGCCTATTGTAATTATGTAAAGTGTGGGCCATTAAGGATGGTTTGGAATCTTGACGACTCCCATTGTCTGCAGATGGCTGTATTTACCTGTGAGTCTTCCTGTATATGTGTGTGCTGGCAAGTGAATAATGATGTCTGGCTCAGCAAGACAGAGTGCTGGAGTCCTGAGCTGGCAGGGAAAACAGGAACGGGGTAGTCTTGGTACATTGGGTGGCAGCTCCCAAGGGGGTTTCTGTGATCCAACCTGTCACAGTGGCGTAGTCGAGCAGGGTCTGTGCACAGCTGATTGCTTTGAGATACTGGTAGTGATTTTAAGTGAGTTTTAAGTGTGGTGGCTGGAGAACAGACAAAGTGGTTACTGGTTTGTTATTTTCTGTTTGCTTATTTCGGGAAAGGGAAGTAGGGACAGAAAAGGAAGCAAAATAAGTAAGAATGAAGATCAAAAGAAGCTAAAACTACACAAGTTGCAAATTGCCCCAAAAGACTGAACAATGGGCGCTGGGAATGTCTCTGTTAACTAAGAAGCCCCTGAGCTGAGTGCATCTCAGTTTCAGTGAACTGCAGATGGGTGTGGCCCAACCTCTGTCTGTGCTGAAGCTGACTGGAGTGTCTAACCTAGCAAGACAGGAGGGGAGGGGTGCCTGTTCTGGCAGGAGGGGGTTCTCTGTGGATCCCAGCTTGTTGAGTGATGGTCTCAAGGGAAGACAAACGGAAATTGATGTACAATTTGCCAGGGAAAAGACTGGCCTGGAAAAAGAAAAGGCTGCCCACCAACCTGGACTTAAGAGACAAAGCAATTAAGACCCAGAAGCATGACCTGGCTGTAATGGAGTGGAAGAGGTGCACAGAGACATGTATCCTGCAGCTGAAAGTTGGGGTCCTGGTGACTGCTGCGGTGGGAACAAATCCCAAGGACTCTAGCTAGAAGCAAACCCAACCTGAGGGGGGGGGGGGCCGGGAATTTTGCTGGCCAGCGAAAGGTCTCTCATAGCTGGTAGCTGTGAGCCTACAGCTGGATCAGGGTCTCTTTCCCTTTTGGGGGACACAGGAGTGTCTGCCCCATAGGGGAGCCCAAAAACGAATTTTAGGTATACTTCCTCCGCCATGGTCAGTGTCCAAGTCTCTGGCAGTAAGTTCAGGAGGAGGGTGTGACGTTGTGCAGTCTATATGGTTTTATACAAATATAAGTGAATATAATGTAACTGGGATATGCTTCATGCAAAAGGTCTCTTGTAAGGTATCATTACAAAGCTCATAATCTACTGAGTGTGATCATCCTATTTGTAGAAATGTACCACTCTTGTATCTAAAACTAGAAATATAAAACATAACTCTGAGGGCCTATGGTAATTATGTAAAGTGTGGGCCATTAAGGATGGTTTGGAATCTTGACTCTCATTAACAAGGACCATTGTCTGCAGATGGCTGTGTTTACGTGTTAGTCTTCCTGTATACATGTGTGCTGGCAATTGGGCAATGAAGTCTTGCAGTGACATGTGATCATGTCACCTGAACTGTAATCCATCTTTAACCTGGTGCTTTTCCAGTGGGGGGGAGGGGGTGGAAACCCAGAGGGTCAAAGGGTTCCCACCTTATACAAAAGATCTATAAAGGGGTGGAAGAGAACAGAGGGAGAGAAGAGCCATCATGGAGAATCCCCTAGCTATCACCTGAGCTAGAACAAGAGCTGTACCGGGGAAAGAATTGTGCCCAGGCCTGGAAGGTGTGCAGTCTGAGAAAAAGCTTACTGAAGCCTCTCTGAGGGTGAGATTATCTCTATTCAGTTTGATTAGACATAGATTTGCACATTTTATTTTATTTTGCTTGGTGACTTTGTTCTGTCTGTTACTACTTGGAACCACTGAAATCCTACTTTCTGTATTTAATAAAATCACTTTTTATTCATTAACTCAGAGTATGTATTAATACCTGGGGGAGCAAACAACTGTGCATATCTCTCTATCAGTGTTATAGAGGGCGAACAATTTATGAGTTTGCCCTGCATAAGCTTTATACAGGGTAAAACGGATTTATTTGGGTTTAGACCCCATTGGGAGTTGGGCAGCTGAGTGCTAAAGACAAGCACACTTCTGTGAGCTGTTTTGGGTAAACTTGCAGCTTTGGGGGAAGTGATTCAGATTGAGATCTACCCAGGGCCGGCGCTTCCATTTAGACGACCTAGGCGGTTGCCTAGGGCGCCAGGATTTGGGGGGCGGCAATTCTGCGGCGGGGGGTCCTTCCGCGCTCCGGCGGCAATTCTGCGGCGGGTCCTTCACTCGCTCCGGGACCCGCCGCCGAAGTGCCCCGAAGACTGGGAGCGCGGAAGGACCCCCCCACCGCAGAATTGCTGACAACGACCGGGAGCGCGGAAGGACCCCTGCCTAGGGTGCCAAAAACCCTGGCGCCGCTCCTGGATCTACCATTCTCTCACTAGAAGGGAAAACCGATAATGGCAGCAGGCTGTAAAAGAGACCCACTTTGGGAATAAGAACCATACAAGAAACATATGTTTTCTGATGATGTTTTAAAGAAAGTCACACCACTGAACTGGTGGAAGTCACTTAAGCACTTGGATTCAGAGACTGTTGAAGTGATAATCACACTTTTCACAGCAGTAGCTTCTTCTGCCAGTGTAAAAAGAATATTTTCTTCCTTTGGACTAATTCATTCCAAACTGAGAAATCGTTTGGGACCTGAAAAAGCAGGAAAGCTTGTTTTTCTTTTCCAGATTATGAACAAACAGGAAAGTGAAGGTGAAGACGACTGAGTTAGCTGAAGAAGCCAATATTTTAAGTTTCTCATGTTGACCTGACTGACATAGTCAATTAATTTTTTTTTTAATATTTCATTTAGTTAAAAACAATTTTAACAAAAACAAAACTGATTTTAAAAAACTTGAATGTTTAACTAAATTCCAAAATTTATATGCTTGTTTTGTTAAAATATTATATGTTTACTGTTGAAGAAAAAAATCCAGAACACATAACATTGTTGTTTTAGTTAAATAAAATAATTTAAACGTCTGTCTGGTGACGTTCTCCTCCTAATGCAGCATGGCAAGAAAATCCTCCAAATATGAATGATTAACGTGTTGAATTGGAGATATTTATGAAGTTATTGGGAGGTGAACTATCTGCTTCAATTACCTTTGGTAAATGAAATAACTAAACAATGATTCATTTTCTGATATAGCTGTACAAATAATCTGAAAAGTTTTCAAAATAAATCACTTAAAAAATGTATAGTGTGTACCTTCTAAAAATGAAACCTACGTCTATCTATGTATGAGTTGTGAAGAATATGTATTAAGGTTATAACAACTAACAAGAATGCACTTTTCCATAAAAATCCATGATTAAATCAAGTCTTCCTGACTAGTGGTTTAAATCAAATCCACCCTGAGCACTGCCCTAACCTCACAGGGGGTCTGTGAGGATAAACAGATTAAAGATTGTGAGGTGCTCAGGTACTGTGGTAATTGGGGCCAGATAAGTACCCAAGGTGGATGGTAAGTAGAGGCACTAAGTAAGTAGTTGTTTAAAGTTTGTTTTGACCAGAGATTAAAAGGAGGTTGATTCGGTAACCCCGGTGGCCTTGTGCAATTTGCGGCTGTGGCTGGGTTTGAATTATAGCGTGCTCCTTTGGTGTGGGATGGCACGGTAAGGAACTAGAGCATAAAATTGCTCTGAAACGCATTTTGAAGTCTTGTGAGGATTTCCGTTAAATAGTCTTTGCTACATTTGCATAAGTTTTTGTCTCACTGGGCTTCAGTCTCACTCTCAGGCTGAGCTGGGCTGCACAAAGGAAAGTCACCTTCATTTTAAATCGTCGGAGGTGGCGGATGCTGTAGTCAATGCTAACTGAACAGAACAGGAGTGAGCTGATGCAATAGCTATTTGAGAACACTAGAGGGAGCTCAGGGAAGGAGTCCAGGAAGAGGGAATAGCAAGATGGCCGAGAGCTGTTTCATCTATTTTTGTGAATTAATAAAAATTCAATTTCGTTTTAGTGCTTCCCTCCTTCAGACAAAATTTTAATAATAGATCTTCCTCCTCCGCTTATGTATCTGAATTAGTTTAGTTGACGCAATCTGCCTCCGCTTTCTGCAGCAGAGCTCCTGAGACACTGAATTACCTTACTTGGCATGCTCCCATCTTTAATTATCCCCAGAATAAGGGCCTGATCCAAATCCCACTGAAATCAGTGGAAGTCTTTCCATTGACTTCACTGGGCTGTGAATCAGACCCTACGCTTTCATGGGGGTTACCCCCTTTCTAATGGCTGGTAACTGGACCCTCGAGGCCCCACCCCTGCCCTGCCTCTTCCTCCAAGGCCCCACCATTCTCTGCCTCTTCCCCTAGGCCCCACCCCCTTCTCTGCCTCTTCCTCCAAGGCCCCACCCCCTTCTCCGCCTCTTCCCCCAAAGCTCCGCCCCTGCACACCGCGAGCTGCACGAGCAACCTGGCCCCGGAGATGGCGGTGGCAGCTGGTGCGCTGCCTCCTTCCTTCCGCTTAGGGTTGCCACCTTTTCCAAAGAGAAAAAAAAAAAACCAACCAGACATCAGGGCTTGTCAAATGGCACCCGGACACACCAGCCCAAACCCAGACTGTCCGGGTGAAAACCAGACGGGTGGCAACCGTAGCTTTCATCAAGCTATTCCATGCTGACTTCAGGACTGATTTTAGAATGCTGTACTTCCAAGGCTGCCAAGAGAAGGCAATGCAATTCAGCAGAGGACGCTCACTTCAGTTCACTCAAATAACTATTTAGCACCCTTCTAGTACAGTTACTTCTGCCACAGCCATCTCAACAGCACATTGACTAATTAAGGTCTGCTCCTGCTTCTGCAGAAGTCAATGGCAAAGCTCCCATTGATTTCAGTGGAGCACCATCTGGCACTACACCGCCGTTGTGTCCCAGCCAAAGGACAGAATAGATCCAGGCGAAAAAGAACAATATCCAGTCTCCTAATTTCAACTCTTCCTATTAACTAGTTTCTGTCTGCTCAATGCTTTGAAAAGCTAAAGCGCTGTCTAAATCTACATGCTATTATGAGCCCTCAGACAAACATGCAAGGGAAGGACAAAGAAAAACAGTGGAAAATATAGAGTGAATTCGGTGGCAGGAGTGGAGTCAGTGATTTCTGCAGCTCTAGGTTTGCCGAATGGTAGGAGTGCTAGTGAGAGAGACTCCTGTTCATCCTATTCTATCAATAACACCGCTTTGAAGTCAGCTGCATCTGCCCAAGATCCTATCAGAATCTCCTGAAAGGTGTGGTATGGGCAGTCCAGTGGATGCAGCTGCAAAGCCCGAAAGCACACAATGGACCTGTCCAACAGCTGAAAAAATCCACTCAGAATGCAAGATCTGAAATGCAGCGAGAGAATGATTCTGTTCAACCCCAAGGAGAGAGAGGATCTCATTGAATTTTAAGGCATCCCCCAACCACGCGTGTGGCCTGGCAGACAGGGATTTAGGTTCCCGAGAATTCCCACCAGCAAGTGGACTTCATGGCTTGCCGTAAGAGTGCAATAGGTCTGCAATAACAGTCACATTCCTGTGGTTTTAACCTTTGTGCATTGATGTGCAGGGAGGGCGTTTCAACCCTTATCGATGCAACTGTAGCAACCATTCAGAAACATTCAAGTGCCATCCAATTCCCAATCTGCATCGCCCAGCTAAGCTTCACGCTCAGCAGAGATGCGGCACAAACATTTACAGCTGCAGCCTGCACTTGTCTGTGCTGAAAACTCTGGTTCAATGTACAATAGAACAAGAATAATTAGTAATATTCTACGCTTACGTATACGTGTTTTAAATCTACAGAGCACGCGCCCATTACAAAGCCTCTGGGTGCATTCACAGCTTAGACCCCCTCAACACGCAGCAGCTTCAAGGATCCCAAAGCACTTTACAAACTATGGGTCAGATCGTGCCATGTGCTGAGAGCCATCATTGCATGCTGAAGGCACATGGGATTGTGTCCTTTATACACGTAGCCCCACTGATATGCATCTTCCTAGGGGATAGGACAGCAGCTGGCGTACTTCATCTTATAAGGGAGAAGGGATATTTTGGGCCCAAGATACCAGGGAGAAAACCCTATTCTTAAGAACTCTACCATGGGATTTTTAGGGTATATTTACACTGCAGTGTAAGCCCAGGAGTTAAACTCAGGCTCAACCCTAGCCCCCCTTACATCCACCCATAAATCGCTCTAACACAAGGCTCGGACCCGGGGTCCCAGGACCTTACATGGGTGGAGGGTCTGAGCCTGAGTCAAGCTGGGACCCTGGGTTCAAGTCCTATTGGTTTGCAGTGTAGACACAGCCCCCCTGGGCTCACGCTCTGGGAGTCCGCCAAAAGCATCCCACAATCCCATGGGTCGACCTTCTTTGTCCTCTGGACAGTCAAGCTTTCGCACACTGCACCACGAACTAAGGGCTAGAGTGGCCACATATTGGGAGGAATTCTGGGATACAGGTGGTTGGACTCGGGCTGCATAATGTACTGTAGGTGCTGGAGCCCCAGGCTGGGACCCAGGGTTCAACAATTCCTAAACTGGGGTTACAAACGAGGGTAGATGCTCAAGCCTTAGGTTAACAAACCCAAGGTCTGCTCCTCTGAGTTCTAACAACGTATATTGGGCGTATATTGCACGGTAGACATACCCTTTGTATGAGTACACGCAGTAAACAAGACCTTGTTTTTTAAGTTCTCTTCTGGAACATGAACGAATGTGCGCGCGTGCACACACACACACACACACACACACACACACACAGTAAACTGCGCACTTTATCCACCATAGAAGGCCTCGGATGACACTGCCAGGATGTGACTGTGTGTTTTGAAGGGCCTCGTCTGTATCAGTCTTTTTGGGGGAACTCTCCACCTCTGGCACTAGCCCTGGTGTTAATAACAATGGCAGTGCTGGAGTAAAGAAGCACTGGTGCTTTCTACCTCCACGTCATCTACACCTGCTCTGAGCTGCCAGGTTTCCTGAAAGAAGCTAGCATAGCCAGGGAGCGTGGGTATTTCTTAGACCACTCCGCCATAACGTGGTAAGTGAGATTGTTAATGCCAGGCGTTGCCATCTGAAAGGAACGAGGCAAAACCGACTTTTAGAGCCATTCTACAGCACGAGGTAAAACTCGTACCCATTCTGCCTTCAACCAAGACAGGAACAGCCAGTCCTCTACCAGGCAACCCCAAAAAGTCAGGACTCTTGTTCTAGCACATCTATTGGCCAGCCTCTAGCATTAATTTAATGCCGGCTTCTGTAGCTTCCTAAAGTGCATTAGGTAATTACTAGTTATGTAGCAAGTGGGGAAAAAATAATGGCACTTTATTTTTCACTCCTCCCTGGAGCAAGTGAAGGCTGAATCAATGCAGAGAGCACACCTGCTGTTGGGAAATCCTACATGGCACCAGGGAGCAGGGCTGTTACGCAGCATTACTCACCTTCAGCTTGTTGTGGTGCTCTGTGTGGGAGGAGAGGAGTTCCTCCGTGCACTGCACATCGTTGGGAAGCTCCGTCTCTGCCAGGTCCGTTCCAAAGGTCTGTAGCATCTGTGCTGTCGTTTTCACCGTCATGGCAAAGTTCTCAATGGCCTGGAACAGCAGCAGCATTATACACAGCTGGTTATTTCACCGTTCACTGGTATTTCTTAGTGTAGGGTACCATGCTCTGAAGTGGTGAAAGTAACATAGTGGTGAAGGGTGTCACGTCTCCCTCTAGTGCAGGGGTTCTCAAAGTGTGGGTTGGGACCCCAAAGTGGGTCGGGACCCCATTTTAAGGGGGTTGCCAAGGCTGGTGTTGGCCATGGGCCCCAGCAAGTCTGAAGCCAAAGCGCGAGCCCCATCTCCCAGGCCTGAAGCCAAAGCCAAAGGCCCACTGCCCAGGCTAAGGTTACATGCCCTCTGCGCAAGGCAGAAGCCCTTGGGCTTCAGCTTTGTCCCCCCGCCCCCCACTCATGGCGGGGCTCAGGTGGTGGGGTTCGGGCAGGCTCGGTCTTTGGTCCCCCCTCCTGGGGTCGTGTAATAATTTTTGTCATGGTGCAATGAAGTTTGAGAACCGCTGCTCTAGTGGATGGTCCACTATGGGATAACAGGTTAATACTGCTACTAGCTAATGGAATTAGTCCTTTAGCTCAAGCTGTAGAGTTCGGTGCTGGGGTACTGAAGATCCCAGGTGCTAGTCCTGCTGACAACCCAGGCAGCGCATCATTACATGAGGCAGATCAACAATTGCAATCACCTCCATTTCCCTGCTGGGGAAATTCCCAGAGCTAATGTGACTTGCCCAAAGCCACAGGGTGTGGGGGTAGGAGCCAAGATTAGAACTTAAAGAATCCTGGCTCCCAGTCCTGTGTGAAGCCCACTAGAATATTCTGCAATGTCGAAAGCATTTATGTAAGGCTTTGTCTAGGCTGAGGAGATACTGAAGTACTCAGCAAGGCCTTTTCTGGTTAATGTTTTTACAGTCAGATCCTCACTGAGGGAGAATATCCGTCTACATCTCACGTATCAGGAAATACAAATCCAGAATGCCCATCTGTACTTGAAGCAATATTCCACAGTCATCCCCTTCCATTCCTTTGCCTGTATTGCAATGGTTCCCAAACTTTTCATGGTCGTGGCCCCCCCCTTATCTCATCCACGCTCACCCACTGCTGGGACCGGAAGCGGGGGGAAGAGGGGCATGAACAGGGGTAAGGAGGCTGGGGCCAGGGCTGGGGCCGGGAGCGGAAGCCATTGGTTGGGGGCCATGGCTGGCGGTGGGGTTGGGGCCGTGGCTGGGAGCGGAGCTGCAGATGGAGACGGAGCGGGACTAAGTGATGCTCCCTCTCTACCCTCCTTAGGGGCTAGCCCGGGCCCTGCAACACCCCCTGAATGTTCCTCCATGCCCCCTTTGGGAACCACTGCCATATCATTATTGAAAACTTAACACAACTTTGAGTATTGTTGCCCCTCCACCCCTTGAACGCTCCTACACATTTCTCACTATTTCTCAAAACCAAATAGAGACGGATCAATTCTTTTCTTTTTTTTAAGATGAAAGTGAGAGTTCTGAAGGCTATGGAAAGAAGCATGCGAACACTTCAAACCACTCACTCCCCTACTAGTTTTTCAGGGTGAAATACTTTGATCAAACTCATCCGCTGTGACCAAAAGCTTTTTATCGTGCATCAAGTAGCCGCATGAGATTTTTTTCTTCGTGTTACAAGAACACGGCCCTACTTTATTTAGGCACAAGCAGAGATTGCATTCCTTATAGCTGCTAGCGATTCCTACTTTGCATTCTCGCTCCCAAATGTTTGCACTCGGCCCAAGCTAGTGACAACTGGGCTCAGGAAGTTGTCAAGGCCAGGTATGCAATGCATAGGTGGTAGTTTCTAGCTTGGTTGCTGTAAGATTTCCTGCTCCGGTGAAGGCTGAAATTCTCGATTAACAACTATGCGAGCTGCACGCTATGTGCTCAGTGTAAAACAAATATTGGGCGACAGTGTTAAAAAAAAGGGGCAGAGCAAAATTTTAACCAATAAACCCTCCAAAACCCAGACACAGTATCTATACCACATATGTGCCCAGCTTAGCATCTTCTGTCCATAATACACAATACAGACTTTCCTTTAGCTAAGTTTTTTTTTAAACTGAATGACATTGCAAGTTTGTGACCGTTTGCAAAGCCCACAAATAATCCACATGTGTCACCCTCTCCGGAAGGGACAACAACAACTTGTCTTTCATAAAGGCATCTCTTCAGTACCGTTCAGACTCGGGGCCTGTTTCGCTTCTTTCTTAGGGTGAAATCCTGGTCCCACGGATGTCAGTGATAAAACTCCCATTGACATCAATGGGGCCAGGAGGATCTCATTCTTACACTGGTGCATAGGAGCCGACACCAGGGGTACTCCGGGGCTGGAGCACCCACGGAAAAAAAAAAGTCGGTGCTGAGCACCCACCAGGACCCCCTCCCCCCGATTCAGCTCCTCCCCCTCCCACCCAGCGCCTCTTGCCCGCTGTGGATCAGCTATTCAGCAGTGTGCAGGAGGCGCTGAGGAGGAAGGGGCGGAACGTGGCGGAGCAGAGGCAGGGCGAGGGATTGGGGGAAGGGGTGGAGTAGGGGCAGGGCCTGGAGTGGAGCAGGGGTCCAGCACCCCCCAGCAACTCATAAAGATGGTGCCTATACACTGGTGTAAGACAGGAGTGACTCCAGTGAAGTCAGTGAAGACGCAAAGGTTGGGTGCCAGGATGACAACTTGTCCCTCTCACTCACTATTGTGGTATGCTCAGCGTGGAGGGGCAAGGCTTTGGGGGTGTTTCTGAGGAGCTGGGTGTGGGGCAGGCTCTGTCCCCTCAGGCCTGCTTAGTGAATTGTTCCCATTGTTCTTAGTGAATTCTCCCAGGAGTATAAAACAGGTGTAAAAATCTTAAGGTTCCTTTACATTGTCAGAGTGGTATAAAGAAGTCTTATTGTAAAGGACAGTCTGGCCTTATAAATGCTTATGGTGCTTTAGCGATTAGAGCTGGTCTAAATTTTTGGACTGAAAAAATTTCCTATCAAAATGTGCTCCAGGAACTGTTTGCTACTGACCCCTCTGGAGATGGTCAGTAGCCAATATAAATTGTGAGTTTGAGTCCCCAGCCCTCACTTGCTCTTCAGTTGCCTATGATGTAACACTGAGCATATGGCCGCATATATTTGTTGACTAATAACTAGAAGTAAAGGGTCAATACTAGCTATATTACTATTAGACAAAGGGGGGTTGGGGATTTCCTCCAATGCTCCCCACTCCCATTCTCCATCCATTGTACTGTAGGTTTAAATAAATTATCAAAATAATTGAAACCAGAGTGATTATATTGCGTTATTTTAACAAATAAAATATGCAGAATTTTGCAGAATTTTAAAATATTGTGCATAGAATTTTAAATTTTTTTATTCAGAATTTTTAATTTTTTGGCGCAGAATTCCCCCAGGAGTAAAAATAAAATCCAGTGGCTTCAGTGTTTTTTCCCTCACAAACACAGGAATATTTGATTCTCGTTAAAGTGAGGTTCTTAGGCTCTGATTCAGGTAATCACTTAAGTACATGCTTAACGTTAACCATGTGCTGAAGTCTCATTGCTTTGCTGCATAGAGATGCTGTGTTGAATTGGGATCCTACTACAGAGAAACATTTGGATGTAAGCTTCCCACACCAGTCTTGCCAAGCCCCTACAATATTTTGGAGGGTCTTTTCTCCCTCCATTGTGTAGTGGATTTGGGTGAGTAGATTCCATCAAGCTCTAATAAAAGTCACAAGCCTAACTTTAACTGGAGAATCATCCTTTAATATTTAAGTTGAAATCATCGCCTGGAGACTTAAGAATGCAGAATTGAATGAGTACAAGATACAATACTCACAGTTCGATGGTGTATCCATTGACTGTGGCCATATTCCAGGGTTCCCCCTAACTCCCGAGTTAGCTGACTTTTGTCAATATAGCCATGTAGATCAGAAACAGAATTTAACATGATGATCTGCAATGATGAATCCAAAACACAATGTATTAATTGAGAGAGATAACACTGCACTTTAGATCCTTCCTCCTAGGTTCCCTATTCACCTTATATGTGTATGGCCAAATTCCATGCTGACTTAGATCCTGGGCAGTTCCAACAAAGCCAATAATTTGTCATTATTTATAATGTATATCTGCACTTTCATCTGAGCACTTCTGTGATATATAGATAAATATTTATTTTACAGACAGGGAAATCAAGGGACAGGGAGGTCCTACAAGTATGCCAACGGGCGTGCTGAGACTAGATGCCGAAGGTCTGATTCTCCTCTAATTTACCCCAAATTTACACCTCTGTAACTCCACTGAGTTCAGTGCAGTTACTCCTCATATACCCCGGTGTCATGAGTCCTGATTCCTATTTCCCTGCTCTAACCCTTACATGAGCTACCTTCCCAGCACACCTTAAAAACTAGAACTGCACAATGAAAGAAAGGCAGACTTGTATTAAGCTTCAGATTCATGGATTTCATAGACTCCAAGGCCAGAAGGGACCACTGTGATCCCCTCCTGTAAAATACAGCCCATAGAACTTCTCCCGCAATAATTCCCACAGCATATCTTTAAGAACAGCGACCCAAATTTTCTGCTACAATCACACACACGCAGTTATGCAAATAACGCACATTTAAATGTACAGTGTTGTTTTCTTAGCAGCTGGAATGCACAATGACTTGAGCAGCAACATGGAGGTGATGGGTAAGCACAATTAGAAATCTGAAATACCAGATTTTGACTAAATACATAAAACACCCTTGTTTGCTGCATCATTCAATGTAATAATATAACCGAGCTTTTCTTTAGCTCTTTTCCTCTTTGGATTTGCCTCAAACACCCCACCCTGCTAGCAAGTGTTGATCCTTTTGGGGAAAGTTCAGGGGATTCTGCAAACCTCCTGTGCTAGTGGGTTGTTATTCCACCTGGAGAAAAGGGAGATGGGAGTGGGTGTCTGAGGATAGAGGATATGCGGTATGGGCTGAGTAGCTCTGCAGGAGGAATCGTAGGAGCAGCCAGGCCTGTGGAGAAGGGTTGAGTTGCTCTTGTTTAACTGATTGTTGTTTACTTCGTCAATAAAGCCATACACTGGGATGAAGGCAAACATGAACTTTACACTGGGCATGGGCTGAGTTTTATACAGCAGGTTGAGAAAGACAGTTTACTTTGCCTTAGCCAATAAAGCATAATCAGCCACCGCTTAGAAATGTATTAAAATGCAAATGAAGGCTAATCAGTAGAGGGGAGCTTTGGCATGGAGAGAAGCACATAAGAAAGGTACCTGATTAAGAGCCCTGGAAACTGAAGTCCTCCACGAACAGAGCATACACAACGTGTCAATAATGTTTCTCCTCGCGTCCCTGTCACAACATGCTGCGACATGGACAGAGCATCTGGGCAGAGAGTAACTCAGTCTTCCTCCCCATTTGATTCTTGGCTTCTCTGCTAATGTTGCTAACAGGACTCAAGGCCACAAGCAACTCAAATAAGACCCCTCTGGTTGTAGGTCTACAAACTGCCAGCAGCTGGAAAAGTCAGCCAGTCACTATGGTACCAGCCTGGGCCAGATTCAGACCAGAGACTCTATAAAAATCTCTGAAAATCTCCATAACCCATTTCTAATCCTGTGAACCAACCAGTCCCCTGGCAAGGCTTTATTTGCAAAAAGAAGAACAGGAGTACTTGTGGCACCTTAGAGACTAACAAATTTATTAGAGCATAAGCATATGCATCCGAAGAAGTGGGCTGTAGTCCACGAAAGCTTATGCTCTAATAAATTTGTTAGTCTCTAAGGTGCCACAAGTACTCCTGTTCTTCTTTTTGCGGATACAGACTAACACGGCTGTTACTCTGAAGGCTTTATTTGACGCTTTTAAGCCTAGTGGTAGTTATGCCCTTAAAACCCTCAGATGATGGATAATGTTATGGGGGTAAGCCGATTAGAATGGACTCATTCGGCAAATCCTCAGTCGTTCATTTCGGCAGAGTGTTTATTTCAGGCCGCTGGACCTGACCACGTGGAGCAGAAAGGGAACTGGAACGTCAAAGGCCATTTTTATTGCTATAGGCTGGAGGGAAACAGGCAGTGGGAGCGGCCACTGGGTATAAATGTCCCTTTCAGAAATTGATATATTAGACTCCTATAGCACCTTCCATCTAAGGATCTGAAAGCAGGTTACAAACATTAATGGATCTGCACAATGCCCTTATGAGGTAGGTAGGTAGCTAGTAGGTATCATTATTACCCCTATTTTACAGAGATGTTAGGTGGCTGATTGCCCGGCATCCTGATTGCCCACAACTCCATCTGAAGTCAATGGGAGATGCTCAGCGTCGCTGAAAGTCATGTCCTAAATGACTCACATTGTAAAGAACTGGAAATGGAACCCAAGTCTCCTGACTCGCAGCCCTCTGTGTTAACAAAGGAAGTATGATGTAGGGATTAAGAGCACAGGACCGGGAAATGGGAGTCTGGTTTTATCCCTGCCACTGCTCTGCTGTGTGACCTTGGACAAGTCACTTAACCCTTCTGTGCTTCTGTTTCCCAAGCTATACAGTGGAGATAACAGCAGCTTGCTCAGGGCATGATCCTGAAATTGACTCACTGTGGATGGACGCTTGCACCTGTGTGGAGATAAATGCAGGATCATGACCTCAGGTACTCTGTTAGCTAGCACTTTATACATCCAATAAATTAGATTAGATTAGATGCTTCAAACAGGTTGTAAGGTTTAATTCACCAGTCTTTGAGTGCTTTGAGATCCTCAGGCTCCTGGACCCTGAACTCAAGGATCCTGCCATAGTCAACTCTGTGCCTAGTGTGATGTCATGGGATGTTTCATCTACCCAAATGATCACATTAGAAAGAGTCAAGTCAAAAGAAAAGCTATGCCCAGAATGTTCGTCCAGAGCCTGCTTTGTGATGTGGCAAGTTAGGAGGTTCACAGAGACTAGCTCAAGAATCAGGGGGTAGCCTTTTTAGTCTGTATCCACAATAACAACAAGGAGTCCGGTGGCACCTGAAAGACTCACAGATTTATTTGGGCATAAGCTTTCGTGGGTAAAAAAACTCACTTCTCAGGTTGCAGCTGAAGAAGTGAGGTTTTTTACCCACGAAAACTTATGCCCAAATAAATTTGTTAGTCTTTAAGGTGCCACCGGACTCCTTGTTGTTTTTAGAGACTAGCTCCGTTTGGATTAGCATCAGCCTGGAGTGTGAAGTCTGTGAGCTGATTGGGAACTGCAAGTCCCTTCAGAAACATCAGTCTGAACGGCTTTGCTGCTGACTTGGTGACAGTGTTCTGCTGCTCCAGTCTTCTACTGACATCACCATGGAACACTGGCATGTACTTTGACCACATGGGAAGGGTTTTACCTGATGCACTTGGCACGTTGGGCCAACAGCAAAGCTGTTAACCTAGCCAGGCAGGGTGCCAGCCCACAGCCAGGTAAATCATGCAGCAGTGGGTCCTTGAAACTACAAGAGCAGGAGTGGGAACCATCCAGCATGCTACGGATCCTGTCCTGTAATGCTCAAAACACCCCCAATTCCCATTGTCTTCAAACAGAATGAAGAGGCCACCATGGCTGGTGTCGAGGAGGCAGGACAGGACGAGGGTGCAGTAGCTTAGGTTAGAGATTATGAGGGCCTGGATAAATTGTTTAACAATGAAGATGGGGCAGGAGGGGGCATATTTTGGAGGCAAAACCGTCAGTTTTTAGTGCTGGGATCTGTGAGCGGAGACAAATTACACCGAGGTTGCAAAGCTGGGGAAGTGGGAAGTTTGTAGAATTGTCAACTGCATGGACCTAAATCAGTCTCTCCTAATGGACTGAGTATGCTGTAAAGGCAACTTCACTTTATTCAGCTTCCGTATTCAGCAGCCAGAACGAAGGGTCATTTAGCTGCACCTCCTCTCATGGAAGATCCTGGAGCTACTTCCTGAATTCAGCTCAGTGTCCTGAACTGGCTCAGCTCAGATAAACCCAGGCATAATCCAGTATTGCTACATTATGCATGGGAAACAAGCCATGGTTCCCACCCAGCCAAATACTGGTTTAACTTGGCACACCCATTTTATTAATCATATTTACATACTGTATCTTATATCTACCCTACTTTTCTTTTTCATGTTTGCAGCATATTTTGTGTCAGCCTCTATAGTCTAACCCTAACTCAGCTGCCTCTCTGCAGAGGAAATGCACCACCTATGAGCTGCATGATGAAACTACTGTTGCCAGCCCAATGTCTTTCTTTAATTTATACAAATCTCCAAACAGCTGAAAGGCGAAGGGACAACTAGTGTGATCTGGTGGATAGGGCAACTGGGTTCTTTTCCTGGATCTGACACTGATTCACTGGGCAATCGCAAGCAAGACACTTGGGAGGAAATTGTTTTAAAGTCTCCACTAATTTTGGGCGCCCAACTTGAGACACTTTGGTCCTCATTTTCAAAGATGCCAGACACACGTAGCTCCCCCAGACTTCAGCCTGAGCTGCGGGCTGAAGTCTTCCAAAAATCAGCACTTCCAAAAATCAGGCCCCACGGTGTCTGAAGCTGGGTACCCAAATATGGAGGAATCTAAAAATCAGTGAAAGTTCTGTAGGCCATAACTGCTCTATGCCTCAGTTTCTCCATCTGTAAACCAGCTGCATCATCCTTCTGTGATGATATGAATAATAATGAATAACTCAGTGCCCCATCCTGTGAGCACCCTCAACTCCCAGATGTTCTTAACTCTGATTTCAACCACCCCCCAGCATTTGAAGCGGAATCTTTATTTTTCTCTTAAAAGATTCAGTGAGTATGAAGGAGGCTGAACTGTTGGGAAATGTAATGCTGTAGCAAACCCGTCCCTGTCAGGGGAGCGACATCTGATGCAGCAGCTGCTGTGGAAATATCTTGCAGCTAATCGAGGACAGGAGCATGCCTTTTTATAAGCAGCGTTCTGTCCCTCTTGCGGGGTGTGATGGGAACATTTTTCATCTTTAATTTGACAATGGAATAAAAGATGGGTATTTGTATTGGTTTTAGAACTAGAATTCCCCAATACAAACCTGCACCGCTGCCATCAATGGGAGAAGGACCAGGCCCAAATATTTCAATGAAAACTGAGGCTCTAACTGTCCACGTCGGAGTGGAGATGAGGGAAGCTTGCCCGCTAGACATCATTCCCTCAGGCCTTGTGATTGGCTGAGGTAGGCACCAGGTATCCACGCACACAGGGAATGCAGCATCCACCACTCCATCCAGTTACAGGATGCAGTGTGAGCTCTTTCTGTGCGAGCCCAGCTCCATTGGTCCGGATGGAGCCACTTTCAATCCACCCTTCCATCCCATTTAGGAATCCTGGGACAGCGTTGGGGCTAGACTCCACCAGTCCTCATGTACCAAAAGGATTGTGCCTACAGTAACCCACTGGTGAGTATATGTTTACAAGTCCCCTTCCTCTGTGCCCAATCCGTGGAGGGTCTGAGTCTGTTACAGCCCCTGTTACAAAGTCTCGGCTCATAAACTCAAGCTGTAGCAACTGTTGGTCCCCGATTCAGTCCCCAGTGTGGTGGCCAGGATGGTAGCTATCACACCTGCCCCTACACCTGAGCTACAAAGGGGAACCAAGACCATTTGTGCTGTCTACCCCCACCCCCTTGCACATCTATACAGGGCATGGCACAGCCCAGTCCACAATGAACATGTAAGAAAGGCTACGATTTAGTCATGGAGGTCACAGAATCTGTGACTTCCAAAGACCTCCTAGTGGCTGGGAGCTGCAGATTTCCGCAGCCTCCCGCAGCGGCAGGGAGCTGTGAGGTACTCCCACCGCATAAGGCAGTGGTGCCCCCAAGCTCCCAGCTGCTGCGGGTGAGGTATCCCGGGGTTCCTAGCCCCTGCCAGAGGCACGGGGGACCCCTGCAGCTCCCCACTCGCTGGCGGCGGCATGGGGGACCCCCACAGTTCCCTGCCCGTTGCCGGCAGGGGATCCTCGCAGCTCCCCACCCGTTGCCCGCGGTGGCAGGGGATCCCCACTACCGGCAGCAGGGGGATTTCTGCAGCACCCTGGCCGCTGCTGCATGTCCCAGAGGGATTTCCGCGGCTCTCCACACAGCTGTGGGAGGCAGGGGACCCTGCAGCTCCCAGCCACAGCTGGCGGGGGGGGAGGGGGGAGAGGTGGCTGGAAACTCCCAGCCACTGGGCATCTGCCCAGCCCCTTCCCATTTTATCATGGATATTTTTAGTAAAAGTCAGGGACAGATCACAGGCGTCTGTGAATTTTTCTTTATTGCCCGTGACCTGTCCGTGACTTTTACTAAAAATATCCGTGACAAAATCTTAGCCTTACACATAAGCAATAACCGTTCTGCTCCTGCTCGTAATGAGGTCAGTGGACGTTTGCCACTATGCAATCAGGCCCAAACACTGAGCTATCAACCAGACCTAGCAAGGTGGGTTCTTTTGCCAATCGATTTAAACCAAAAGTCCCTTGTAAAACAATTAAATAAAATCATGATGAAAGCTCCCTGTAAAATCGTTATTACTTACTTAGTGGGTTCACCAGTGTACAGAATATGAATTAAACCAATATGAAATAATAATAACTATTATACATTTTTATTTATAAGAGACCCCACATCCAAAGGCAAATACACAATTAGGAACAAATCTGAAAGAAACTTAGGCAATGTGGCTTAATATGTAAACCCCAGAGCTGGCAAAGAATTGACTATGTGCATCACATTATACTACACTCTCCCCCTAACTATACACATTTAATATACAATGAAGGAAATGAACAAACATGCCTTGGGTGGTGGGGGCAGAAGAGTCATTATAAACAGATAGAATGGCATACAGACACCCAACAGGGGCTCTGACAAATTGTTAGCGGATGAGAGGGCCTATGGGAAAGTACTGACTACAGGGGAAATATAATAGCCCGTTGTGACTGGGTGCAGCTGGCCTTCACAGTGCCTTAAAGGAGACCCCCATGCTCTGATTACACCCCGTCCCGGGAAACAGCAATGTGTGAGGAAAGGAGCAGTGAAGGTTGGTCCTCCAGGCCTGCCTAGAGAGGACTCGCTGAAGCAACCATCTCAGAAACTACATAGACTGGGTCGTCCATTGGCTAGTGACAGCCAATCAGTGCCCAGCCAGCTCCGATGAAAGAAGCTACAGGGCTCTAGATAGCAGGACAGTCCCAGGCTGGGACCAGAGGAGCAGGGAAGGATGCTCCTCTCCAGCCTGGGGATTAGCCAGGGTTAGGGGAGGGAGAGCTCAGTGGTTTGAGCATTGGCCTGCTAAACCCAGGGTTGTGAGTTCAATCCTTGAGGGGGCCATTTAGGGATCAGGGCAAAAAAAAACAAACAACCAAGATTGGGGGTGGGGGGAACTGTCAGGGACAGTACTTGGTCCTGCTCATGAAGGCAAGGGACTGGACTCAATGACCTTTCAAGGTCCCTTCCAGTTCTATGAGATAAATAATAATAATAAATGGAGATATACCTATCTCTGGCTACACTTGCATAGCTGGGTTTGCAGGTAGAGAGGGAGCTGGGAACCATGGCCCTGAGCTAAGGATAAAGGGGCCAGGTGCGAAGAAGCCCAGGGAAGCAGAAGCAATGAACTGAATTGAGCAGTATGTAGCTGCTGGGTATAGGGTCCCTGAGTTGGAACCCAGAGTAATGGGCAGGCCCAGGTTCCCACACCAGCAAAGTGGCATAAACCCAGAGGAGGGGAGGGGAAACAGGCCCAACCCACGCCCTGAGAAAGGGACAGGGCTCATTTGGAAGCCCGAGCAAAGGCCTGAATTTCAAGGGCACACAGCCAGGGCTGAAGACCCTGGTGTGGGCAGACAGACTCTTGCTGAACTCTTTGCTACCCCAAAAGGAGCTCATTTGACTCCATGACCTGGCCAGAGAGCTAAGCCACTGAAATGCGCGAAACAAGGTTGACAACCTACAGGGGGCAGCAGGAGTGGGAAACAGTCTGCAGTGCTGCATGCAGCCACAAGGAGGCACCCAAGAGGTGGGTGTCCCCTTTGACACCCTTCTAGAAAAAAATAAACTATTCTACAGTATTCACCCCAAATCACCCAGTATCTGGACCATTTTTGTAGTATTTGCTTTTATAAAGGAGCACTTGTAAAATAGTACAAGTATTTATCAGGACAGGAGATTTTATAGGGGTTTTATGGTGATGGACTGCTTTGCTGATGGCGCCATCAATATCCTTTACCTCCCTTAACATAAAAGGTCACTGGCATTTATGACTTAATGGCAACAAGACTGAAAGCCTGGGTCTGCTCTGAAAAGTGATTCCATAACAATGATATTGTGGGCTTCCAGGTTGATTCATTATCAAGGATTTCTGTATCAAATGTTCTCAATTTACAGGAACCCAGACAACAATCTGTTGTAGCTGGCAGCTCTGCACACTCTGCCTGGGATCTGAGAGTCAAGCTGGTTTCTTTCCTTCTCACACATTGTGACCTGTAACAAAGGTTCTATAGGTCAAATCAGGCTCTGGGTGACACATTTGCAACCCCACTGTCTTCAGTTGGTTTGCCCAAGTATAACCTACTGGAACATACACAGATCTGTGGGTGATCCATGAGATGGAACAGAACACAGCTTACTCCCTTTCAGCTGCGTTAGCTCTGCAGAACTAAAAATTAATTCTCATCACTCGAGTGAGACGACTCTGAATTAACTCTGGGAGCAGCACCATTAAGGAAGAAGGTGTTAATTCTACACAATCACATTTCAGAGCAAGACTGCACTTTGATGTGAAGTCAAGTCCATTTATCATCCTATGGCCGCTCCCATGGCTTCTCATGGTTAACTCATCGGTATTATCGTGACTGACAGTAGCAGAATCAATACACACTATTTAAACAAACCAGTGCAAAGGTTACAACTCATTTCCCCTCCCCTCCCCAATACGTGAATCTATCCCTGACACAAAAAAGGGAACAAAGAAACTGTTTGATCGAGAAAACAGGGTTAATTTGAAACATCCCCTGCCCCCATCATGGCTTGTTTGATCTTGTCTGAGTTTTTTCTGGGGCTTTTAATAATTGACCTACGCTCAGGCCTGCTTGTTGGTGTGTAGGGAGCCCTGATTGCCAGTGCAATTAAACTGCAACAACAGGGTTAAAAGAGAAGTTGGCTGACGCTCAGCAACAGAAGACACAGAAACACAGAGACCACGGGGACAAAAAGTGCATGCTTACCGGTACCTTCATTTTAAAGTCATCTCGATAGAGTTTAATGCCGATGTCAGCGATTGTCCTGTGAATAAAGCGGGAGGGCCGCAGGACAAAGACCAGCTGCAGGTTCCCTGGAAAAGCTCCCTGGAAAGAGCATACAAAATGTTACAGGGCATAGCAATTGGGCCTCACGCCCACAAAGGAGCACAGCGCCATTTTGGATACCTTCTGCCTCAGAAATTCCTCAGGAAGCAAGCAAAGGTGGGGGGGATGTGATGATTCTGGAGCTACCCAGACTGCATGGCTGTCATCTGTTCCGCCCACCATGCTCCTGGTCCATTGCCGACTGAAGTCAATGGCATGACTCCCACTGGCTTCAGATATTACCAAATGGACAGATAGGGGGACACAACTCAGAACCTTCTGCATCAAAGAACACAGACATTTGCAGGCCACTTGAACTAAAGGAGAATCTCCCTTAAACTGCTATAGTATCAGGGCTTCTCTCCTCGTTAGGCTGCAGCCACTAGAGGGCGACATAGTCACACACATTTGAGCAAGGCTGGCATTCCATCTAGTACCACAGTGGTTCTCAATCTTTCTGGGCTTAGGGCCCATTTGCAAACCTAGATGGCCTATTGCAACCCAGTAAATAGCTTTAGTACAAAAAAATCTGGCATACTAAATATTTCTTACCCACAACACATAACACACACTAATGTAATAAGTACACGGTGTGTAGTATAGTGGCTGCTCCTGTCCTGCCCTTGCTCCGGGCATTGTGACCTCCGGGGTCCCAGCGCCACTCGGGTTTGGCCCAGCCCGTCTGACCGGGGGCTAGCCAGGCCAAATCTGTGTGAGTCACATAATGCGTTGGCCACTCAGCTGACACCCCCACAGCCTTATCATCATGACTGAGGAGCAGCTGGTCCAAACCGCTGCCACCCTTTAAACCAGGTTGCAATGCCCAGAGCAGAGAGCCAAGCCCAGCCATCCCTCAGGACTGGCACCACTGCTGCGGGGTGAGTGTGGGCAGGCTCTGCAAATCCTTCCCAGGGTCTCCGGACCTCACCTCACCTCCCAGAGCCTCCCACCCCTCAGGGACAGACCTGACATACACCCAGGCTTCCCATTCAACCCTTTGATACATTCCGGTGGCCCAGCTTTGACCCACAGATTGAGAAACCCTGCAGTATAGGTGGCAAGTGACATATGCACATTAAAAGAACAGACTACCCTTCATATCTTGGAAAGGTATGTTCAGATAGGCACACAATACCATCCCCAGACATGTGGCCATGTTCACAACAACCAGCCTGCGACATTTGTCTGTGTCACATGGTCCTCTGGGGACCATGGGGGTGCTGAACAGAGCAAGGAATGGAAAAAATTCTGTTCGAGATTCTGCATCCCCAGGAATTAACTTAAACCAAACTCAGACACCCAGATAATTCTAACTTCTATAGAATTAGAGTTTAGACCAAGTATTGCACATAAGCATGCACATTCAGTATACAGTGCATGTTACATAAAATACATATATTCATCTGCTGCTCGTCAGTGCTAACAACCACTTTCTTAAATCTTACTCAGTGAAAGCAGAAGCAGCATTAAAGAGTTTCTATCAGATTTGCTGTCAAGAAAACATGAGCCTTTAGAGACATTTCCAGTGGGCCCCTCTGCCATTCCTAGTACCACAGGGACTATCTGTTACCTCGTTCATCTTGAGCAGCCCACTTTAAATCATTACAATTTGTCACACAGTCATCCCAGCGAATGGCCTCGCATTCTAATTTAGCAGGTCACAAGGCGGTCGCCTTCATTATTACAGGCTAACCCGTCTCTGCCGAGTTTGGCCCAGATCTCCAGGGTGGGGAAGATGCTGCATGAACAGCTAAAAAGGAGTGCGGGAGATCGTTCGCTGTGCTGAAGGGGCAGAGGAGAGTTCTACTTTCTGGTAGGCAAATGGCAGTAAACACAAACGCCGGGCACTTACTGCTATCCGTGTCAGGGATGCCTTTACTGCACTCCATTTGTCCCGTCGTCGGTCTATAACGATGATGAATCCAATGCTGGCAGCCTCCAGACTGCAAAATAGATGAAAGAGGGATGCTGGGTTACGTGGAGGTAGACCAGTTCCGAGTAACTGTGCTGCAGCACAACCCAGCCTCCTCCGTGTCATTGTCCAAGCCCATGATTAAAATGCAGGGTACAGTCGAGAGCGTGAATGACTGGTACTGATTTGCACATACAGGCAAGCCAGCAAATTTCCTCCTTCCAGCACCAGGTTAGCAGCCTCCACAAAACATGAATATTTTATCCGTTATATCTCTCGGCTGTCTTGCTACTGGCTGCCAAAATTCTGTGATGTGAACAGTTTAGGATCACATATTGCTTTGTACTGGGACTGAAGCGGAAGTACAGATCTTCCTTGCTTTGCAAAATAATTCAAGTTATTAGATACCTATCCTCACGCCTCGGCATTTTGCTTCATTCTCCTAAGATGCTGATGACGGACAAGTGCACTTATCTCTCACAAGGAGTGGAATTTACCCTTCCCCCTGCAGGAGGCCCAAATAATTAGGGGGACAAAGCGGGAGTTAAAGAGATTGGAGTCTCACACCCACCCAACTCACGGGCAGGCCGTGGGGCTGCAAGCCACTCAATGGATGTTATATCAGCATATGGACTAGAATTGTGGCTACAGTCCCTACAGGCGGGTGCTGAGCTACTAAATGTGTGGAATTGCAGATCTGCCTATTCAGGGCCAGCACGGAGCCCCCCTCTGTGAGGTGCAGGCACACCCTGTATTCCTGGGGGGCTGCTACTCTCACCCTGCCGGCCAAGAGAGCTCAGGGGCTCCTTGAGCAGTGTGGAGATTTTTCAGTGGGTGAGCGAGTTTCCCCTGCAGTGCACAGGAAACACCTCCCCCCATTGTCACAAACCAACAGTCTTACCACAGAATCACGACAGATCTGGGGCACAAACCAGACAGGACTGAAACAAACAAGGCAGCTGCTTACAACTTGGTCAATAATGTGCTCCAAGGAATGGCTCAATATTAAAGGCACCGCTCAGATTCCATCAGTCACCCCCTCACACACACACCCCTAGAGTCAAATAATTAGTTTTACTGGGGAAAGGTGCCAGATAAATTTGTCCCCGAGACTGAAATCTTCTCGTCTAATCCAAGACTGAGCACAGCATGGGAGGCAGAATTTAAGCTTCCTCACACCAGCATGCCTCAGTGGTGTCCTGGAGGGATCACGACCTGCCGGGACCACTCATAGGCATGAACAGGTACATGTGGTGTTAGCGATTTGCGCTAGGCAAATGGGAAGAGAAAGAGCTTATTACCCCGCTCCAAAGAACATTTCAATCAAAGGGCCAAATGCTGCCTGGCCCTCGCACGAGTGCAGGGCTCACCTGATTCCCCCTTGCATGATCCATGCTCTGGGGAGCCCAAGGACTGCTCCCATCCTGCTCTGCTAGCAGTGTGTGGCTCCCCCAGGGAATCAGGGAGTGATGGGCAGGAGGCAAGCCCCGGGGGCCAGTCTTGTGGGTGGTTTTATGATGGGATCGCCTGACTTACCACCACCCCACCTGCGTCACATAAGTCACCAAAGAGCCATCAGATGGTAACCATTTTGAACCACAACCTATCTAGTGCAGGATGCAAACCAGCAAACTGGAAGCAAAAGTGCCATGCATAGTTATGATGCTGTATAAGTGATCGTCACTAGGATTAATACTAAAGCCCAGGAAGGATCCCTGAGCGACCCCGTCCCCCCGATCAATTGCTTTTACTGCTATCCTCTGATGAGAATTAGGGCATTCAATGGCCAGAACATTTTTTAAAACATAGAAAGATTTTCTTTTCTCTTTAAATAAGTCAACAAACAGCCTGAAAATCTATGAATACAGTGGAAGGGCAGTGGCTGTAGCAATTGCTGAGGTACCTCCTGCCTTTCACATGCAACAAATATACTTCTCAGTTGTTTCTTGTCAATAGCTAGCCACGTCTTTCAAGAAAGGCTCTGCTGTGCATTTGCTTTAGAGCAGAAAAGCAGCACCGCTGACATTTTGTTTGTTGCTAAACTGTTACAGGAAGGTGTGGGGGGGAACTAAGCCCAGATCTGCGCACTGGCGCTGTTTGATCTTACCAAACCTTTCAGCCAACTGGGACTAGAAACCCCTGTAACAGTTTGTCAGTCCCGATACGTTTGGGCAAGTCATCCATCAGCTTCCAGCTGGAACGCTGCGTCCAGTCTCTGTGCACGGGCACCCTGTCACATCAGATGGAGAGGTGCAAGGATGTGTGCTTTGACTCTGTCTGTCTGTCACAATGATTGATGCTGCTGCCCCACGGAGGGAATGCCAGGAAATTGGGTTACAGTCCTAACGTCCGGCAAGCTCTTTGGCCCGAGCATATTGAACGCCTCCACAGCCGAAAGGGAGAGGTTGGAGGTGAGCACGTGGGGAGTGACAGGGCCAACAAAAAAATTTGGAAAGTTATAGTAACTTCAAGTGAGGGAAGGTTTTCAGTGCTACGTCTGACACTACAGCAAGAGACGAGGCCCCTTCAGCAGCACCATTCATAGAACACCCTCATTAGCACAGTTCCTGCTTGAATTAAAAACACTGTAACACCTGACCTGTGGGAAGGCCTCCTGACATCATTTCAATGACTTCCTCCTTTGTGTGTTTAATGCACATTAATTTTTTCCTCCTTTGTTTAGTAGAGAAAAACACTCAGGCCACTGTGGAAAGGAAACAAATCCTCAAATAACTGCTCGATGTAACCAATCTACGTGCTGCACAGAACATATGCAATTACTTATTGATCTCACACATACCTAGGGGCCAAAACCCTGATCTTTCAGCTTAGGTTTCCACAGACCTCTGCTGGAACATGTGTAGGGAGAACTTGTTGGTCCTTTATTATTCCTGCCACTTGAGGGCACCATCGCAGACTCACTGACATGCACAAAGCTAACACACAGCAGCTGCAAACTGAACAACCTCAAAGTTCTTCTCTTTCATTATAAAGGGGCACTGAGAAGCCTTTTAGATGATAACAAATTTTAGTTAACGGTGCTGACCTGGGCTGGGTTCAATCCACTGGCCTAGTGATTAAGATACCTAGAAACTGACCCTTATTGATCTGTCCCAGATCCATTTAGTAGACCAGCAATGTGGTTTGTTAAAGATAAGCCAATATTCATGAACAGATATTTTAAATTCTTCTTCTGAAAGCAATACCCAGGTTAAGGCTAATCTGAAATGCAGACATTTGATGTTTCTGGTGCTAAATGCTGTCAAAACACAATGCTCATCAAAACAACCCCCGTGTCAAGTATCAGAGGGGTAGCCGTGTTAGTCTGAATCTGTAAAAAGCAACAGAGGGTCCTGTGGCATCTTTGAGACTAACAGAAGTATTGGGAGCATAAGCTTTCGTGGGTAAGAACCTCACTTCTTCAGATGCAAGTAATGGAAATTTCCAGAGGCAGGTATAAATCAGTATGTCGATAACGAGGTTAGTTCAATCAGGGAGGGTGAGGTGCTCTGCTAGCCAACCCCGGCAGCCTCAGTAATTCATTCATTTCAAACGCTGACGCATGCAGACTCAGTCTTCTGAGGAATGGAGCCTAGTTCTTTCTCCATCAGGTTTTGAAATGAAAATCGAAACGAGTAAATACAAGAAGGCTCTTGTGACGTTTAGGTCCCTCTGTTCAGACTGAGGGAGAGGACCAGGGTTGGACACATGTGCATGAGGAGGGATTAGAAAGATTGGGACTGCTCAGTTTAGAAAAGAGATGACTCAGGGGGGAATATGGTAGAGCTTTATAAAATCATGAAAGGTGTGAGAAAGCAAATAGAATCATAGAAGATTAGGGCTGGAAGACTCCTCAGGAGGTCATCTAGTCCAACGCCCTGCTCAAAGCAGGACCAACCCCAACTAAATCATCCCAGCCAGGGCTTTGTCAAGCCGGGCCTTAAAAACCTCTAAGGATGGAGATTCCATCACCTCCTTAGGTAACCCATTCCAGTGCTTCACCACCCTCCAATAAGGAAGTATTATTTACCCCTTCACACAACACAAGAACCAGGAGTCACCCAATAAAATTAATAGGGAGCAGGTTTAAAACAAGCAAAAGGAAGTACTTCTGCACACACAATACAATTAACCCGTGGAACTCATTGCCATGGGATGTTGTCAAGGCCAAAAGTGTAACTGGTTTCAAGTTCACGGAGCATAGGTCCATCAATGGCTATCAGCCAAGATGGTCAGTGACGCAACTCCATGCTCTGAGTTTTCCTAAACCTTCCCCTGCCACAGGCTAGGACTGGACGACAGGGGATGGATCACTCAATAATTGCCCTGTTCTGTTCATTCCCCTCCGAAGCATCTGGTACTGGTTACTGTCACAAGCCAGGATACTGGGTTAGATGGACCATCATGGCCGTCCTTTGTTTACCAGAGCAGCTCAGAGAACTAAAATGTTTATTTGTGAATAATTATTCAATTAAAACAATGCCATAACTCACAATCAGTATTATTTATAATGTATTATTCCAACCAGTACTGATCTGTATAATAGGTCTATTAATAAAACACTGAGATTTTGGCATTTAAGTCAATGCAACTTGCATTACTAAAAAATTAAGGATATTCTCCCCTGAAGAAGTACATTTTTAGAGGCCCTTAGAAAACCTAGCCCTGCGAAGTGCTCTATATTTTCCTGCCTCGGAAGATGTGCTAAAGCAGCATCCAGGTGGAATGTACCAGGATGTTATTTCAGAGAAATCAAATGGCTCTATCCCAAAGAAACAGAGACAATAAATATATCATTGCCATCAGCATCACAGTCTGTCTTCCCAGTTTAGCTTCACTTAGCCGGCTTGCAACAGCTGTACATCCTTCAGGCACCAATTGCTCTAACTTGACACACAGAGCCAAATTCATATCTGGGGTAACTCCACCGAAACGAGTGAGTTATAACAAAAGGTTTGAAAAGCGGGCGTGTCTTTGTGGAAGTTACCAAAATGCTGGTGTTGGAATAAAACAGTTTACTAAGCAGTCCTGCTTAGACTGACAGAAATGAGAGACAAAGCAGATAGCGATGAATGAAACTTGTGATCGCCATATTTCTATAAGAAAGCTGGCAGGTCACACATACTGAATTGAGCTGGTTTGGGAAATTCAGTAAAGGATTTCTATAAAAATGAGCCTAATTGTAATTTACACCCATTAGTTTAAATGAGAAGCAGGCCACCCCGTGTTCTCTTTAGTTAGTGACTGTGGTGTACATCATTTGCCTCCGTGTCCTGTTTACACTGTGTGAGAAGGAACAGGGGTGAAAATGGAGAAGACTGGTAAGTTAGCACGATCCAGAAGAGGAAGGAAACGGGGGAAGATTAGAAACCAAATGCTGCAGGGAAAGCAGAGAAGAGTAAAACAGCATGGAGGAAAAATTGAGGCATCGCGTGCCTAGCTCAAGGTCATCACAGCAGACCCTTGCAAAGCAGTGACGTGGTTAAGACGGCCGAAGCTACGGACAGGGATGCAGGCCGGTAACCTTGGTTACTACTGATGTATGAGAAGCCATGAGGGTCTGATAAGAGAGGTAAGGTTTGGATGTCGCTGGGGGAGGTTAAAATGATACTTGACAAAGGCATGTGGGCCACGGCCTGGAGTCAGACAGGTGCTGCATAACCTTGCATGTAACCTCGGTGTTCAGGATGATATCACCTGTCTTCAGCAAGATGATACAACAATACTTGTGTGTCTTATTTGTAGTAAGCCGGGGGCAGATTGAAAGTCTTAACTTAGCCAGGGAAATAGAGACAGTGTCACCAAACGATATCATTTCAATGTAGTACACACAAATAGAAAAATGTGCAGGGTCTCCGTGGCACCTGGCATTGAGCGAGGAGGGCAGGAAATCAGGAAGAAAATTAAGCAAAACAGTGGTATTTACATGGGCAGATCATACAGTAAACAGATCCCCACTCTCAAAAAGGTTGTTAAGAAAAGCTCACACAGGACTTTCTTAATATCTCTACCTCCCATATCACAGAAGTGCACTGGACAGACTGATTCATTAGAAAGAGAAATTTGAAGCATACAGTCCATGACAGGTAATATCAAAACTTGCCTCCAAAGTAAATGAGTACACATTCAGCCCTGTGAAGCCTGGATTTCTGCTATCAAAGGCCTGGTCTAAACTGGGGGGGAGGAAGGGGATCAATCTAAGATATGCAACTTTAGCTACGAGAATAGCATAGCTGAAGTTGACGTATCTTAGGCCTAGTCTTCACTTACCGGCTGGTCCGGCGGCACGCCATCGACGTTCTGGGATCGATCCCGGAAGTGCTCACA
>NC_048306.1:95448155-95525132 GCF_013100865.1 Trachemys scripta elegans
GGGGGGAGGGAGCTAATGGGGGGGCTGCTGACGTATTACTGTGGCTCTTTGGCAATGTACACTGGTAAATTCTGGCTCCTTCTCAGGCTCAGGTTGGCCACCCCTGACTTATCTGTATTCCATTATAGCGTAGTAGCAAACATTTACATTGTGTTACTCCTGTAACTAAATAACCCAGCAAACGAGAAAGAAGCCTTGAGGAACGCAAATGAAGAACTTTAACAGAAAAGGGCTAATTTCAAAGCACGGGGGCAGTGTGTGTGATAATCGGAGGTTGAAGACTCAAAACACATTCCTAACTCTCTGTCATTAAAGGAAAAGCCCACATAGGTAGAGATATTGTCAGCTTTTTTCTGCGAGAACAAGCTGTAAGGATGGATTCAAGGAAAGATCCTGCATCAGGACTGTTTGGACTCCTACAGGGAAATGTACCAGAGGCAAAGCAGAGATCCCCAGAGACAATCTGGGTACCCTGAAAAGACTTTTGGGAAAGTGGGAGTTTATTAGATCACTGTCACCATTTGGAATGACAAACTGTGACTTACTGTGCATATATTTTACCTTCTTTAACCCCTCAATAACTCTTCCTTTTCTTAGCTAATAAACCTTTAGTTAGTTACTATAAAATTGTCTGCCAGCATTGTCTTTGGTGTAAGATCTAGAGTGCCAATTGATCGGTGGTAAGTCACTGGTCTCTTGGAACTGGAAGCAACCTAAGTGTGATGGAATTTTTGGTTTAAGTGAACTTTTATCACAAAGTCCAGTTTGTCTGGCTGGCAAGATAGACTGGAGAGTCTAAGGGGACTGTCTGTGACTCCATGGTAAGACTGGAAAAGTGAACTGGCAGTTCACATTTGTTACTGGCTCGGTGAAATCTAGTTATAGAACAAACCATCAGTTTGGGGTATCTGCCATGTTTTCTGACAGTCTGGCCTGTGGTAGGCACTCACAGTCATGAGCCACTCCAGAGAGCACGACAAATGCTTCTCTTGCCTCCCCAACTCAATCTCCTCGAGTTCTGCATAAAAGCAGTTTTTCAGTCGAGATGCTTGGCAAAGGGGTGGCTTTGTTAGGACATTTTCAAATGTTGACCCCTTTTTGCTCCCTTCTAATCCACAGGATCACTTTAGTTACAGATGGAAAAGACCATCTACTGTATTAACTCATCCCGTAGCCACTTCCTGCCAGGGGAGAATACAGTCCCACAGCTATTAAACCGCATCTCAGCCAGACAGCAAGAAAAAATGATTATGATCAATGTTGCACTGAATTTATTTATAGTCCACTGACTCCACACTAACCCTGGTTGATGGCAAACCTCGGTTCCCTGCCGGTTCCATCACATCCAATTTATCTGTAGGCAGCAGTGGGCTGAAATATGTCACCATCCAAAATTAATCAGAATTTTCCCTGGACAGATTGTTGCTGCAATCTGCACTGATCCAGATTCTGTTCCTGGTGTTGCTTATGAGGTTGAAGCGCATCAAACCACTGGGTATTTAGTTGCAGACAGAATATTTAGTGACATCTTGTGGGCAAGACGGGTAACATCATAGGAAATCAAACACGCTTCATAGGGCGACCAGGTGTCTGGTTTTCGACCAGAGCACCCACTCAAAAAGGGACCCCGGTGGCTCCGGTCAGCACCGCCAACCAGGCCATTGAAGGTCCGGTCGGCGGTGCTGCGGACCTAAGGCAGGCTAGTCCCTACCTGTCCTGGGGCACCGCGCTGTCCCCTGGAAGCGACCAGCAGGTCCAGCTCCTGGGCGCACTGCCTCCGCCCCGAGCACCAGCTCCACACTCTCAATGGCCGGGAATTGGCCAATGGGAGCCGTGGGGGCGGTGCCTGCGGGTGGGAGTAGCACGCACCATGAAGCTTCCTGCTCCACCCGCCCGCCTAGGAGCCGGACCTGCTGGCTGCTTCCGAAGCGCAGCACGGTGTCCCGGGACAGGCTGGCAGTCTGCCTTAGCCCTGCTGCACCGCTGATTGGGAGCCACCTGAGGTAACCCCGTGCCCCAGCCCTGAGCCCCCCCTGCACCCCAAACCCCTCATCCCCACCCCAGAGCCCACACCCCCAGCCAGAGCCTTCACCCCCATTTAGAGCCCTCACCCCCTCCTGCACCCCAACCCTCTGCCCCAGCCCAGTGAATGTGAGTGAGGGCGGAGGAGAGCGAACCACCAAGGGAGCGAGAATGGTAGTGAGCAGGGGGTGGGGGCTCAGAGAAGGGGTGGGGCAGGGGTGGGGCCTCAGGGAAGGGGCGGGGCTAGGGTGTTCCGTTTTGTGCCAATAGAAAGTTGGCAACCCTATTCATTGTTTCTGTAGGTCAAGCTCACTGCACACCTCAGGGGCTCCTGTCACCCCTCCATCAATCCCCACCCCAAGCTGTCTGTGTACCACCCTCCCTCTCCCTTTCAGCCCCACAGCTGCTCAAGGGTTCGTCTACTCTTGAAAGGTATTTTGGATTAAAGCAGGATGTGAGTTTAAAGTGCAATAGCTATTCTGGTTAATTTCCCATTGTAGACAAGCCCTGCACCTGCTCCAGCAACCCCACCCCAGGAGGAGTTTGGTCAGCTGGGGATCCGTGCAGTGCATGGGTAATCAAACCAACATCATCTTTTCCTCAGCCACATCTCCTCTGCCAGGGGCTGAAAGGGGGTGGGGAGATAGAGCCAATGCAGCAAGGTCTGTGCGACTGGAGGATTCCTTTACCGAAAGGAAATCCAGTTAAACGAGCTTCAAGGTGTATGCAAAGCAGAATTAATGAGGCCAAGGAATTTGGCCCATTGCCTGAAGATGTCACCCATGCTTCTGAGATGGGGAAAAGTACATCATAAAGTTATCTCAGGAGACAGCCATGTGGCCTAGCAATCTGAGCAGAGGACTAATAGCCAGGAATTCCTGGGTTCTGAAAATGACACTGAAACCAACGCTCTGTGATCACCTAGCATCTCTCTGCCTCAATCTCCTTTTCTCTGAAATGGGGATGACACCTCTTACTGGTACATAGGAGTGTTCGGAGAATTCACGGATTCAGTAAGACGTGGAGAAGGAGGAAAGCTGAAATCTGCACTCGGATCCTTCCCTGCACCGAAATCAGTGAGATTGCTCGGGTATAAGCGAGGACAGATTTGGGACCAGGAAATTCTAAGCATGATTATTATGCTGGAAGACTCAGAACATCAGGCATACAATGTGACAACTGGCAGTGGAAACACATGAGACGTGGTCTGCCTCAGCCTCACCCAGATCTGAATCGGCAATAGCTTCTGGGGAGATGGATTACAAGGAAAAATCCTGCTGTCAGTTTATTTAACGAGCTAATGACAGGGGAGGGAAGCTCATTACACACAAGAGCTTGGAAAGCGCCCTCTGTTTCTGGCAGAGGATTTCCAGCCATCTCGACATGCAGGGGCTGTCAATTTCTTTTTTTAAACTACATCAGGCGTGGCTGCAGTGTTCGCTGTGTTCACATCCTTATGCTAATTTCTGCAGATTCTGAACAGGCCAACTGCAACCCTTCTGGGGAGCCAGGGGGAGGGCTTCTGTTAAAGTGATTTGTCCTGAAGATAGGGGCACAACCAGAATTTTGCTAAGGAGTGGGCCCAGCTTACCAGACCAGCTGCCCCAAACTTGAGTGGCGCTGCAGCCCTGTGCCCCAGGCTGCAATGCCCCTCACTGAAACCGGGCCTGGCCACTCCTCTGTCATGATGGGGTGGGGGTCACCCCACCCAAAATTGAGTGAGTAGTGTTGCGTCCTGGCAGACAGGGTCACAACACTACTCACTTAAAGTTGTTCCAGGCAACTCTTTATTGTCCAGACAGGGTCTCAGGGGAGCCTGGGCCCGCTTCCCCCATCCCCAAGGCCACCCATGCCTGAAGTCACTGGGAGGGCTGAGGACATGAATAAAAAACCAATGGGAACATCATAGGCCAGATCCTATTGTCCTTACTCAGGCAAAATTTCCACTGAAGATCCACTGGCATGAGGACTGAATAAGTGCTGTGGAATTCGGCCCAAAGCAGGCTAAGTACATTCTATGGACTGGTGCAGAGCACCTCCCAGTACTTCATTCTAACATCACTTACACCCGGGTAAATCCAGAGTGACTCCACGTGGTGTCCAATTCTGTGCTGCACTTGCAGGAAGTGCAGCGCAAAAGACACAGCCCAAGAGAGGGGGAGCAAAGGTGGCCTGTAGTCGCTTTTGCTCCCTCTGGCTTCTGGGCTATTCTGGTGGCTGACGTGGCCACCCAGCCCAAGTTAGAGAAGCCCCCAGTTGCTCAGACCTATGACAGCAGATACTGCACAGAATCTCTAGCCATGCCCCCATCACATCCCGACACTGGAGCTTGCGAGGTGGAACAGCTCAGAGTTGATTCCAGCTGGACCTGCACTTAAGGAGCTACTCTCCCTGTCCCTTATGAGACCTTTGTACTCTGTGCACTGCTGGGGTGAGGACAGAGGTTGTCCCAGGTTGGACAAACAAAGCGCTATAGGGTGCAGCTGTAATGCCATGGCCCCAGCTCTCTCACCCTTGTAATGAGTGCAGCCAGGAGTTGAAGTAATGGTGTGTAGGGTGATCCCACTTGCCCCTCAGCCCCTCCTTAAAAGCAGACAGGCGCTCTGTCTCGTCGCCCGGGCTTGGGCATGCTCAGCAGCTCCCCCTCCTCCGTGGCTGGTGTCCTCAGAGCTCCCCGTCCTGTTTCCATCTCTTAATAACTGGGTGCAGATTGCGCTGGCCTGTGGCCCCAGCCAGCTCATATGGGCACTAGCAGGGCACAGTACCTGCATGCCCCCTTGGACTTGTGCCCAGCCCCTGTGCAGAGATGAGTCCCATTCGCTGGTCAGAAGAATTAACACCCCAAGCTAAATCAATAAGCTCGAGCCAGCGTCCAGCAGCTGAGCTGGGGCAGGGGGACGGTTGTTGGTGAGGAGAGCAAGGGGAGTATTCCTCAATGGTTTAAGGCGAGGCTGAGAGGAGAGAGGGGGTACATAGCAGACCAGGACAAGGAGGGAGGTTGTTTTCAGGATAGGGGGCAGCACAACTGAGGCAGGAAGCCAAGAAGAGAAAGCGTCACAGAACTGAGAGGAGCAAAGGAGAAGAGCACGGGCCTCTGAGGAAATCGGGGCTGAGAGGTCAGGCTGCGAGGGGAAGTAGCGGGAGTTTGATGCGAAGTGACACCGGGTGAAAGGCAATGAAAGGCTGACAATAATCGGGAGGGAGGCAATGTGTTCTGGGCTGCCCTCACATGATGCTCACACTTGGCAGCCCTGTCACGCACCCTGCTGAGCTGTGTGTGGGCAGGAGCTGCAGCAGCTGTTGGCCCCTGGATGCCAAAGTGTACCCCATGACTGCTGCTAGATCCAAGTGGGTAAGGGCAGTTGGCAATAGCAACAGCAAGAACAGGACCCCAGTCCGACTCCACACCCCAGTCCCTGAAAGAAACCACAGCCAGACTCCTGAATCCCCTCTGCCACCTAGCTGGACCCCAGACCTCTGCCCCTCAGAGAGATCCCAGACCCCTATTCTCCAGAGACACCTCAACCACCAGATTCCAGCTATCACATCCCTCCAAGACAGATCCCAGCTCCCCTCCCAGACAGCACTCCCGCCCAACCCCCACAGCACCCAGGCACCGCAGCATCCCCCGACACACTCCAGCACCCACCGACTCAAGCACCCCAAAACCCCACCCAGCAAGTCCAGGCCCTTTCGCCCCCAGCACCTCCTACACCCCTACCAGCCCCAGCCTCATATTTTCTAAGTTTTACGCAGCTCCATGTCCAACCCTTGCCACTGCTTGCGGAAGGGGGTATTAAACAGAAATTTACAGTCACATGCAGCTTATTTGCAAATATGCAAATTAGCTGGGTGGCTCATTTGCATTAAATGTCGTGTGTGTTGCTCAGCAGCCGTGACTGTCCTTGGAGGAGCGGGAGAGGGTGACTTCAGCAGCGGCATTTGGAATGGACTGGAGGGAGGGGAAGGAAGTGGTCACAGTAACCTAGGTGAGAGCTCACGAGACTTGGATGGTGCAGGTAACACTCTTCTCAGCCCTTCATCTTGACCCTCCCTTACACCTTCGCTCCCATTTCCTCCTGCTCTACCTCTCTCTCTCTCTCTATGCCCCAGTCCTCTCTCCCGCCTTCTCCCTTTGTGGTGTGGACTAGGGGGACAGTGAGGAAAGGGGCAAAATGAAAGGAAAAAAATCAGGATACTGAAGTGTGAACATGTGAGGGAGGAAAGAGAAGTGCTGGAGCTGCCAGTCTGAGGGACAGGAGAGGGTGGGGCCATCAGAACTGACAAATCAGATGATTTCTAATGTTTGGTTTATAGTGGGATTTGGAACATGTAGAAATAGAAATACAGGGGTAAAGCACGAACTCCATGTGGATCAGCCTGCCCCATCTCTGTGCCGATGCAGGCTTGTTCCCTGGTGTCTACGATGAACAGGGGGATGATAAGAGCAGCAGCGTCACACGAGCAAAGGCAGAAGGAAGATTTTTCCATTTTGTACTTTTCTAAAAATGAACCCATATTATGAATGAGGAATGAATGAAGTGGCTGTGGGCGGCCTGCAGGAGGGCTGGATGCTGTTCGTACTTAAACTGGGAGGCTGTCCTTGGAGTTACACCAGTGTAAAAGTAGAGGGAGATTAGAATCAGGCCCCCAGAAACCTCAGCGCCGCCACTGATCAGTTGGGACACTCATCTGAACCTTGGAAACCCCTCCCCCATCTATCCCAGAATATCCAGGGGCTGAACATTCTCCATCTGATATTCTAAAACATTCGGCTCCCCCGACCCTCGGGACAGATTACCATTGATTTGCTTGGTGCTGGGTTTTTAGAAATGCTCAAAACTCCCATTTAGGCCCAGCTCAGGGCCAGATTTTCAAAGATGTTCAGCATCCAGCAACACTCATTGGGACACCTACCGGCCAGGTTTTTAAAGGAGCTCATTCCACAAAACTGCACCCAACATGCAGAACCCTTTTACAAACAAACCCGCTTGGTTTGGTGACTAAATAGACAGGGTGGATAAAAATCAATGATTTTTAAAAAATAAATTAAAAAAAAAAACAACGGATTTTTTTTTTATTTAAATTGGATTTTTTTTGATAAAATGCTTTTTGAGGAAAAAAGCTATCTAAAGATTGTTTTAAATAAGATACATTATAGCTCAAAGATATCTCATCATGGAATAGGGATTATACATTTTAATTCTATAGTATGAGACAATATAGTCGTATAATGTTTAAGAAAATGTTTTGTAAATTAGTTCCAATAATTCATGGATTAGGGACCCAATCTTATGTGGTTCTACAGGCTTCTGTATAGATTATTTAGGTTAATCTTTCTATCTACCCAATGGGACTCAGTGCTCAGTCTCTAGAAGATACCATAAGAGATGTTTAGTTTTGCAGTTCTCAAACTGTGGATTTGTGTCTCCAGAGCTAACATGCTTGTTAACAGCAAAAATGGTTTTAAATAAATAAATATATATATAGCGGTGAGAAATAACAGACCTCAACTCTATAGTCCCTCTGCAAATTTGTGTACACAGAGTCAATCTCTTACCTCTCTCTAAAAGTGCAAAGTTTTAAAAAGTTCAATGAATAGAAAGAAGATTGTTGGGGGCAGAATAGATCTGGACAAGGAGAAGTCTGGAGATAAATGTGAGAAGTGAGGGACATATGCTTTTTTGTGAAAATATTATATGTTTGCTGTTGAAGAACAAAATCCAGGATACTTAATGTTGTTGTTTTAGTTAAATAAAACAATTTAAATGTCTGTCTGGTGATGTTCTCCTCCTAATACAGCATGGCAAGAAAATCCTCCAAATATGAATGATTAACCTGTTGAATTGGAGATAGTTCACCTCCCAATGACTTCATAAATATCTGCTTCAATTACCTTTGGTAAATGAAATAACCAGTCATCCATTTTCTGATATAGCCGTAAAACTAATCTGAAAAGTTTTCAAAATAAATCACTGTTTAAAAATGTATAGTGTGTGCCTTCTAAAAATGAAACCTACATCTGTCTCTGAGTGGTGAAGAATATGTATTAAGGTTATAACAACCAACAAGAATGCACTTTTATGTAGAAAACCATGATTAAATAGAGTCTTCCTGACTAGTGATTTAAATCAATTTGATTTAAATCAAATCCACCCTGTAAATGGAAGCCAAGATGTTTTGCTAATCCAGCCCTAATCCAGTGGGATCCCCCACAAGAAATGAACCTGCTTCATAGACCAACCATTTGTGCTACTAGTTTAAAAGCTTCCCACCTAGAGGCAAATGCTCAGCCTGCCGCTCCGCCATACACACAAACTCCAAGTCAATGGCAGAGTTGAATGTGGCTCAGTTGTTCAATAGGCCAGTGAGAAGGTGCTAACTGGTCTTTGCAGGGTTGTTTCACCTGCTTTTTCATTGTCTTGTACACTGGGACTGAGGTTTGTAAATTGCCTAAGGGGTTTAGATGCCCGATTGCCATTAAAATTAATGGAAATTGGGCATCCAAATTCCCTACGTCGCTTTGAAACTCCCAACTGAAGTATTCTGCATCAAGCTTATTATCACACTAAAGCCTTCACTGTCCACCACTGTCATTAGAAATGGTGAATGAGCAACTGCAACATATACAGCAGAGACAAACATAAGATGCTGAGCAGAGCCTCAAACACCTGAGCTACTCTCAGGCAAAGGCCAAGGATTAATTTCATGAAGTCACATGCTACCCTTAGGGCATCAGCATGACAGCAGGAAGAATTAAGAAAATCAGAGAATCAACACTTCCACTTCTAAGCCCCCAGCTGAGAGGCACAACCCTAACCTGCTGCATTCCCTTCACTTAGGTTTCCTGGATTCTCTTGTACAGAGATTGCCAGGTCTGCTGAACTGCTCTGAATGTTTTCGCAGGCCCGAAGAAGAGTTCTGTGGAGATCGAAACAGCATCTCTCTCACCAGCAGAAGTGGGTCCAATAAAAGATATTACCTCCCCCCCCTTGTCTCTCTGAACGATGTAGTAATTCTTTGGGGCTCACCAAATGGGGATTGGGTTGAGACTATTTCCATTTTTCTTAGCCATCATTAAGCCATAATTTGTGGATTGTAGTGTTTTCCATATGTGATGGACTGGGCCCTAACCTTCATTTTCACTCCCACATAGTAACATATCCAAGAGATATCCTTCAACAGACATACTAGCTTTTCGTCTCTCTAGCCCACCACTTTAGCACCTTAATCATAGAATCATAGAATATCAGGGTTGGAAGGGACCTCAGGAGGTCATCTAGTCCAACCCCCTGCTCTAAGCAGGACCAATCCCCCATCATTGGTGATGCTGAAAAAGAGCTAGTTTTCAGACTTCAGTATCAAACCAATGTGTCAAACAAAGCCTTTGCAACCAGTTAATTCCACATAGCATGCATCTTTTTATTCAAGGGTTATTATCCAGTTTGTGCTTCAATTACAGGGACACTGTCAGCTTAAAAAAAAAAATCCTGGATATGATTCTCCCCTATCCTGCATCTTGTGTCATTTACAACTGTGCAAACTGAGTGTAAAAAGGTGCCATCCAGACTTGGTAGCATTTGATACACTCACGTTGCACTGGCATAAGCGACTGTGCAAGGTGCAAAGCAGTGGAAAAACCAGGCCTCACAGTATGTATAAAACACAAGTGTCCCAGCTGTGTTACTAGACAAGAACAAAGATTGTTAAATAAGGAACTAATTTTTAAATTAATTTGCAAACACCACATAAGCTCCTTGTTTGCTTCTTGCCTTTACTACTGGACTAGTCAGTTTCAGATTCTCATCACTAGCACAATGTAGTGATGTTTGGGCTGCAAACAGAAACGGGGAGGGTTTATTTGTTTAAAACACTCATTCTACTGGAACTTAATGAAAACATGCATGGGAACATTTGTATTGGTCTGAGGTTTTGTTAAAGCGTATTTTTACAAAACCTAAATTTGGGGCTACAAGTGACCTGACAATGTTCCTTTCAGATTCTGAATTCATATCACAGAATGGGCACTTTTTAATTTAGCAACTAAAGACTGCACACGGCAACAAGAAAACAGCTATTAAAAAAAAATCCTAACCCTCAGCTCTAGCGCCTTTTCCCTCCACTCCGCCCAAAAATCATAGACTAAAGATGAGCAAGAAAGTAAACAAACTTGCTTTGCATTAGCCAGCTCAGTCTATTTTAAGGCCGAATCCTTCTTCCATTGAAGTCGAACGGAGTGTTGCCATTGATTTCAATGGAGGAATCTGGGCACTTGCCTAGGTTTGCTAGGAAAATGGAACTCTGCTAATACACTTCGTGACACTTTCTCTAAGGAGCTCGTGATTTAGTAACAGGCTCCGTTATTGTCAGAACTGACAGACTGGGTTCTTCTCTGACAGAGTAATTACAGATAATTACAACACGTGAAACAGCAGATCAAACAGAAGGAAGGCAGTGATGCTCTTTCTTTTAACAGCACATTTGCACAGCACATTATTAATCTATCTGCATGTCAGGAAGAGAATCTTACCAACGGTCCTCATTCTAATACACACCTGCTTTCGCCTAATAGCAGCCAGCGTTTTTGCACCACCGAACTTATGTAATCTGTCCTCCTTAATCAGTGGAACAAATGCAGCACTCTCATAATCTATTACATAAAAGTGCAAATAGTTTATCTGTGTTGTTCCTGCTGCAATCACATAATGAAAGTGTTGTTTTTGAAAGAAGGAAATGGAGGGTAGTGGCTTATAATCAGGAATCTAACCATGTGAACTTGCGCTCCCATCACATCTCACAAGCTAAGCATGGTCAGGTCAAGTTCTGGGATAGGAGACCACCAAGGCATCACTACGTGGTGCTGGAAGAGGTGTAGGTGCTTCATTAGGTGGTGCTCGTCTTTGAGTCAATGCCCTGTAGCGTTAGCTGCAGTTCTTTTCCATAACTGCTGAGTCCAAGACAAGGCTTGGGGAGAGCCTCCCTTCCTGGCATAGGCCGTACAAGCTTTGTTAGTCTGGCAGCCGGGCAGCCAAACAGCACTACAGGGTCTGTTTCCAGTGGCTTCAGTAAACAGTCTCCTTTTCATTCATTGCCATTAAGGGTTTATCTAAATGGTGCATTAGTCCACACTGCAGAAGTGCAAATTCTAATGCACACTAGCGTGTTGCACACTAACTGGCCCGAGTGGACCCTGCTGACGTGCACTCAGTGTTCCCCATGCACATGAAAGTAGTCCTGTTTGAAATGGGACTACGTTAACATGCACTAGGGAATTCCGGGTCTACACCAGCCAGATACTGCGCAACACCCTGGCACGCACTAGAATTTACACCCCTCTAGTGCGGACTGACACATTGTACAGACCAAGTCTTTGGTCCTGAATCATCTGTGCCATGTAATCAACACAAAACCCTCTGGTTAGACAATGGGTAACTGCTACCATCTGCTCAGAGCCCAGATGAGAGCCAGGTTGCGTGTGTGTTTTCAGGGTCATAGCAGAAAACAGAAACTTGGAGTGCTGGTCTCCCAGTCCGCTGCTCTAACCCCTGTACTTTCCTGTTTGGGTGCCCCTATGTTTTAGATGCAATTGCTGAAGCCAAAGTAATGCATAGCCAAAAAGTTGACATTATACCATATATATATATATATGGTCTATAACTCAAGACTTTCATAAACTTCTGCTGGCCTTCTGACACACTTTTATACTTCAGACCAAACACATCTTGTGTTGCCAAGACTGTGCAGAAGACCTCTGTAAGGAAACTGTTAGGAGTTTTTTTGCAAGAAGTGCTAGACTGCAAGTATTAAAGGCTTTTCTTGGCTCTTCAACACTGATTCTAGGTTGATGGAATATTTCTTCTATCAGCCTGAACTACCCCATCCTGGGGAGGTGGATTATCTACACTGCCATAAGAACCCTGTCCATTGGCATAGGTAGCGTCTACACCAGTGGTCCTCAAGCCATGGGCCATTTGCGGCCCAATCAGCACACAGCGGCAGCGCATGTGAAATCCTCAGAGCCATACAGGTAGTATATATATTGTGTGGATGCAGCCCACATAACACATAAAGAGCCGCATATGCGGTCTACAATGGTAAATAGGTTGAGAACCACTGGTCTATACTGAAGCAATAGCTATAGGATTTGAAGTGTAGACATACCCTGAGATGACAGAAGCCTTAGAAATATGATAGGCATATATGGAGTGATGGCCCTATGGTTTAATAATCAGTGGGCGGATGGGCTGACTGGAATGAGAACGGGGTTAATTTGGGGGTGACATTTGTATTTTCAAGGTGCCACTTCTGACCACAATCAAAAGTAAAAGTCCTAAAATAGCCCAAGGAAAGTTGTTCCTGCTGAACTGTACTCACCTGTGTATGTTTGTGTTCACGTCACCCCTAGCGGCTGCTGTCTACAAAGAGATATATAAGACTATATCCTTGCTGGTATAAATCACCATAGACCCTGTGACTTCAACAGAGATAGATCAATTTATATGAGCTGCGGATCTGACCCATAAGGCCTGAGACTACTACAGGTAATGGAGAGATTCTCTTTTAGCACAAAAGACAGGAGTCTGCAATTTTGGAGTAGGTCTGAATTCTTTCCCTGCTGATGGCTAGTCAGCCAAGGAATTGGTACACCAGAGCATTTGGAAGCAGGAAATACTGTAAACCTCAGGAGATTTCCAGTCTGAAAGTAGCCAAACATCAAAACTCTGAACCATTTGTGGTTCCCCTATCATTAATGAAAAGCAGCACGTTGGTAGGAAAAAATGGGTGGAACTGCTCAAAACCCAAATGAGATCACCTAAGTGAGCATTACTTTAACAACAGAATGGGGGAAAAGAGCTCTCAGACCTGTTTTCACTGGATGAAAAACGATCGCTTGGCGGGATGAAAAGGAGGATTGCATTTACATAGAGAAATGCACCTTTAAGAATCTGGCCACTTTTATCTAGGTGCTTACATGTGGATTTGAGAGCCTGGCCCTGGGCACCCAGGTTTGAAAATCATAGAATATCAGGGTTGGAAGGGACCTCAGGAGGTCATCTAGTCCAACCCCCTGCTCAAAGCAGGACCAATCCCCAACTAAATCATCCCAGCCAGGGCTTTGTCAAGCCTGACCTTAAAAACCTCTAAGGAAGGAGATTCCACCACCTCCCTAGGTAACCCATTCCAGTGCTTCACCACCCTCCTAGTGAAAAAGTTTTTCCTAATATCCAACCTAAACCTCCCTCACTTCAACTTGAGACCATTACTCCTTGTTCTGTCATCTGTCACACGGAGAACAGTCTAGATCCATCCTCTTTCGACCCCCCTTTCAGGTAGTTGAAAGTAGCTATCAAATCCCCCCTCATTCTTCTCTTCTGTAGACTAAATAATCCCAGTTCCCCCAGCCTCTCCTCATAAGTCATGTGCTCCAGCCCCCTAATCATTTTTGTTGCCCTCCGCTGGACTCTTTCCAATTTTTCCACATCCTTCTTGTAGTGTGGGGGCCAAAACTGGACACAGTACTCCAGATGAGGCCTCACCAATGCTCAATAGAGGGGAATGATCACGTCCCTCGATCTGCTGGCAATGCCCCTACTTATACAGCCCAAAATGCCGTTAGCCTTCTTGGCAACAAGGGCACACTGTTGACTTATATCCAGCTCCTCGTTCACTGTAACCCGTAGGTCCTTTTCTGCAGAACTGCTGCCTAGCCACTTGGTCCCTAGTCTGTAGCAGTGCATGGGATTCTTCCGTCCTAAGTGCAGGACTCTGCACTTGTCCTTGTTGAACCTCATCAGATTTCTTTTGGCCCAATCCTCTAATTTGTCTAGGTCCCTCTGTATCCTATCCCTACCCTCCAGCGGATCTACCACTCCTCCCAGTTTAGTGTCATCTGCAAACTTGCTGAGGGTGCAAATCCACGCCATCCTCCAGATTATTAATGAAGATATTGAACACAACCGGCCCCAGGACTGACCCTTGGGGCACTCCGTTTGATACCGGCTGCCAACTAGACATGGAGCCATTGATCATTACCCGTTGAGCCCGATGATCTAGCCAGCTTTCTATCCACCTTATACTCCACTAATCCAGTCCATACTTCTTTAACTTGCTGGCAATGTTGATGTAAGTGTCAAATCCTTGCAAAGAAAACCTACACGCTATGAACCAGGCATAAACTGATTTCTGTATGAGTCTTCCGACAGTTCTGTAACGACGGCTTGGAGCAGTGTGAACTGCCCAATTTATCTCATTGGGGTGCTGTTGACTCTAGAATTTAATGAGGATAGCTGATAAGTGATCTGCCAATGGATGTGTTTCTGACTTTTTGTTATGTTCACGCAAGAAAGCCTGGAAAACTCTCCCCCCATCCCCACGTTATTGTGTTTGTTGTGAACGTTCACAAACTGATTGAAGAACTGGTGTGGTGGACCCTTAATAAAGGCATCCTTTCTCCAAAATGCTCATTAGTTATTTGAGTTAGATAGCTGTTAAACAAAAACCCCTCCATGATTTAAAATAGTCTGGCTTAAAAATCCTTGCCACTCTCAGTTGCTCCCAAGAGCAAAGGAATGAAGTTGCATCTTAGAATTGATTTCTGCTGAAAGTGCAGAAAAAAGGCATTGCTTGCTCTGACTGGTGTAGCTGGGTAAGAAATATTTGAAACGTATTCTGACATCGACTGAGTACCTCCTCTGCCACTCTTGGCCCTGCCCCAAAGGGTGTGGTGCAGATACGGTGACCAGGTGTCTGGTTTTCGACCAGAACACCTAGTCAAAAAGGGACCCTGGCGGCTCCGGTCAACACCGCCGAGCGGGTTGTTAAAAGTCCGGTCTGCAGTGCTGCGGAGCTAAGGCAGGCTAGTCCCTACCTGTCCTGGCTCCACGCTGCGTCCCAGAAGCAGCCAGCAGGTCTGGCTCCTAAGTGGGGAGGGCACGGGGCTCCGCATGCTGCCCCCACCCCCTGCACCAGCTCCACACTCCCATTGGCTGGAAACCATGGCCAATGGGAGCTGCGGGGGCAGTGCCTGCGGGCAAGAGCAGTGCGCAGAGCCACCTGTCATGCCTCCACCTAAGAGACTGACCTGCTGGCTGCTTCCAGGGCGCACAGTGCCAGAGCAGCCAGACAGCCTGCCTTAGCCCCACTCGCCGCTGACCAGGAGCCACCCAAGGTAAGCCTACCCCCCAACCCTGAGCCCCAACCCCCTACCCTCCAACCCTGAGCCCCAACCCCCTACCCCAGTGCCCCCCTGTGCCCCAAATGCTTCATCCCCAGCCCCATCCCAGAGCCTGTACCCATGACTTGGAGCAGTGTGAACTGCCCAATTTATCTCATTGGGATGCTGCTTTACCCAGAGCCTGTACCCCCTCCTGCACCCCATCCCCCTGACCCAGCTCTAACCCCCCCTCCAAACCCGGAGCCCCCTCCTGCACCTCAAACCCCTCATCCCCGGCCCCACCCTAGAGCCTGCACCCCCAGATGGAGCCCTCATGCCCCCTGCACCCCAACCCTCTGCCCCAGCCCATAGCCCCCTCCCACACCCTGAACCCCTCTACCCCACCCCCCATCCTGGAGCCCTGTCCTGCACCCGAAACCCTTCTCCAGCCCCACTCTAGAACCCCACACCCCCAGACAGAGCCCTCACCCCCTCCTGCACCCCAACCCCCTGGCCCCTGCCCCAGCCCAGTGAAAGTGAGTGGGCATGGGGGAGAGCAAGCCACAGAGGGAGGGGGAATGTAGTTAGCGAGGGGCAGGGCCTCAGGGAAGGGGCGGGGCTAGGGTGTTCAGTTTTGTGCAATTAGAAAGTTGGCAACCCTAGGTGGAGAGCAGAACTGAGACCAGCTGAGTGCCCGGTCAGACCCATGGCTCTGAGCCTACAAAGCAGTCACTGATCAGTGGGCAGGAGCACTGTGGGACTGCCCTGGGGGGACTAAGTTCACGGTTGCAGTTGCTGCGTCAGTATTTGTCAGACGCTGCAATGGTAGACAATACGGTGCTTGGAGCAATTGCAAGCGCATTAGGGGTGTGTGGGTGAATGCCTGTGCACAGATGCAGGCACTTTTATGCGTGGACTTACGTGGGAAAGAGGGACGGTCCTCTCATGGATCAGTAACTGGTTTGCCAGAAGCTGGGAACGGACAACAGGGGATGGATCACTGATTGCCTGTTCTGTTCATTCTCTCTGGGGCACCTGGCATTGGCCACTGTGGGAAAACAGGACACTGGGCTAGATGGACCACTGGTCTGACTCAGTATGGCTGTTCTTATGGGCGTGTGTTGTGTAGTTTGTTAGGCACGATAGGGGGACACAACAGTATTGGCAACACCAGAATGAGCTAATGCAGAAGAGGAGCGAAGGAGCCAGTCCATTCTTCACACCGTCTTTGGCCTGCCGCAGACTGAAGATCGTTATCAATGGTGGCTGTGGGATGAACACTGGGAATCAGACAGAAAGCCTTTGAACCAGCCGGTCTCCCATAGAGATGAGATCTAACCATCACTCCATGACACCATTTAAATCGTGAGCAAAAGCCAAAAGGTCTGGAGTGCGGAGAATTGTTTAAAAAAAGCTGCTGCGTCTGAGTTGCCACCAGACAGACCCCAGCGCCCCTGACTCTCAGTTTCTCACATCAACATGCAGTACCGTATAATACACACTGAAATAGGTCGCCGTGGCGAAGGCTGGCCCAAACAAGTTTATAGTTACAGAGCTGGGCTCAAGGATACCTGGCTTCCCTCTTCCCCAAAGCACAGACAAATTGACTTCTCCACAGCCCCATAACACTGCCAGCTGGAGCGCAAGGACTCTGTCCTATGCCTAATCCAGCCTGGTCTAGAGCCAGTCGGTCGCCGTTTGATGAACAAGGCTCTTCTTCAACCAGCCCTGTAGTGGGGGGGTCTCTACATGGCTCTGGTCCATCCTCAGGGTAGGGAGCTCTGTCCTCTGGGCAAGAGCTGACTGGGAGGGTGGATTTAGCCCCTGCAAACCTGCCTTTGGGAATGGAAAGAAGAGGGCAAAGGAAGTCCCCTAACTACTGGACTTGGGGTGGAGGTTCTGGGGAGAGGTTACAGGGCCCTATGTTACCTATGTTGCCCTGTACAACAATTGCAGGTACTACAATTACCTGCTGGGGGAGCTCTGGCACCTTTGCCAATTGACAGCTCCAGAGAGGTCAGTTGACTCCAGTGTTGGGAGGAAAGGATGGGAGCACTCTTGACTCACTGGCTCTCTTCCTGATTGTCACTCAAGAAGGGAAACCCAACCACCCATGCAGAGATGTCCATGGGGCACTGCCACCTCCTGGCAACACTTTCCAGCAACCTCTCCCCCATATATGGCAGCAGAGGAGGTGCCTGGATCTCCACCTCTGGGGAAGAGATGGGGCTGGGCACAGAAGGGTGGCAGCACCTGTATAGTGGGCCTGGGTCAAGGTTTGTCCCTATGGGACTCGCACGCATGCACCTACCTCTCCCCTGGAACATCTTGGGAAGTTACCCAGAAAGCTCCAGAGAGTCCTGGCTCTAAACAGCACTGAGATACAGCACCGCAACGGCAGGACAGACTCAAATTATCTGGTTGCAATACCGGGGAGTCGCATCTTACGCGGGGGTTAGGTTCTAAAATCAGCGCGTAAGGCGAAAATCGCGTATAGTCAAATGCTCATTGAGTGGAATGGCGGGCGGAATCGCCCACACTACAGGTACAGTATTTAAATTGTTATTTTTCTCTTTTTTGGTTTTGTTTTGCCGAGCGCGTATAGTTAAAATCGCGTAAGTTAAATGCGCCTATGATGCGACTCCACTGTACATTAATCTCTTGCTAAACTCATCTACCCAGAAGAGTACAAAATTTCTGCAACCTGCATTTCCCACTTGTATCTTAGCTGGATTCTTCTTGTCACACGGTTTTAACTTACTGTCATTGAAGTAATAATTATCCGTGTTTGTAGATTATTCAATAATATTTTTTTTAAATCCTGTTAACTTCATCATCATTGCCCACATTTTAGAAATGGGAAAACTGAGCCTCAAATACCTTGGATATGTCACTCAGTATAACACAGCAGCCTCAGAACTCAAACCTAAGATTTCCAATTCCAAAACTCAGTCAAACCCACCAGACTTGCTAGACACATTGTTTAGGGCTGTCGGATCAAGCAAGGTGCGTAGTAGGGCTGGTTGGAAAACAAGAATTCCATTTTGTGAAAACTTCAAGGTTTCGGAATTTGTTTTCGTTCTGCATTGGAACAAAACCGAGATCTTTTGAAATTCTTCATAAAAAAAAAGCCCTGGGACACACCCACCTTAAAATAGCCTGTGGTTGAAGAATTCATCAAGTCTCCACTCCACCAGAGTCTCACTGGCCCAACACATATTTCGTAAGTCCCTGCTCTCAATCAAGCAGATCATAGCCTTGAACCTAGGTCGCTCACATCCCACCTAGTGATCTAACCACTGGGCTACTGACGATTCTGAGATGGGCCTCTCTCATACGTATTTTGACCATAAATTCCACCCTGGACCACTGAAAACAAAACATTTCAGTTTTGGCAAATAGGCATTTCCAACAAAAAGTGTTTTATCAAGAAATTCCCAACCAGCTCTCGTGCTGAGCACCCTCAGGCCCACTCCTCTCACTGGAATTGCTCAGCACCTTCCAGAACAGGGCCCTGAACTTTTCTGAGCCTCGGTTTGGTAAGCCAGAAGTGGTGGTGTTTCCCTACTACGTGCGAGAGGCAGTGCTAAATCGTTAGAATGCTCATCATTTGCACTGATATGCACACCCTCAACAGGATAATCTGCATGAATCCTACAAAGTGCAAGGACATTCGTTTGAATAAAATACACAAAGTTGCTGTGATGCCATTTGTGACATTTTCATTCGGTGTTTTGAGAACATTCATAAAAGTGAATTTTTGTTTGGAGAAAGAGAAAGTGCCTTAAATTTGAGGATCTAAAAGCACATTACAGTTATGAATGAGTTAAACCTCAGGCAAGGAAGTAAAATCCTCATTTTATCAATGAGGACACGGAGGCAGAGAGGTTAAGTGACTTGCCAAAGGTCATACGGGCAGTCAGTGGCACAGACAATTCAAGACCCCATACCATAATTCTTAGTCCTCTGCTGTAGACAAAATATTGATGTTAAATTGTGGGTTACATAACTAAGTAAATATTTAAAGATCAACTAGCTCTCTTAGGAATCACATCCTTTCGGTGTTTCTGTAAAGTGTCATGCAAACCTTGGGAGCAATACAAGAAATACACAATAATCACAAATCATTTGAAAAGATGATAGTCTTTATATTTCAAGTGAATCATTCCTAAAACAAACCGGTTGGAGGATGGACACATCAAGCTCCCAAACAAACCAAATACACAACGTGAAATATATATATATACACATACCGTTTGAAAATATAAATAAATGCTACTTTAGTTTTTTTACCTTCTAAATCTAATTGATATCTAGTTGATTTGGGGGGGAACCGTTGCCTGAAAAACAAGAACTATGAGGTGGTGTTTATCAACTCACCACACTACCAAGGTTTAATATTAACCATTCCGCCCATGGACAATATTAAAAAGTTTGTGGCAACTGCAATGCAGAGCTGGGAGGATGCGGAACAGCCAATGTGGCAAATCTCAGCAGGTTTCCCAAAGAATCCAAGAACACAATTTAAATTCAGTCCTTACCTGACAGGATGGCAAATTGCCTGTGGAGTTGCTCAATTATATCCACTGCGACCAGCGGCCTTATCTCCTGCTGCATGATTTCATCTGTACAAGTGAAAAGAGAAACCCTCACTGAGTTAAACCCTTCACTAGAGCTCCATTAGAACCCAGCAAGACAAAGGATATACTCAGAGGTTAAGAGCCTGGCATGAACATTGGCTCAGATCTTATCATATGACTCTTCACAGTGGAGGAGCTTATGATACGGAAAGTCCCATCTCCAGCCCAGTTACTTTATCTATTGTCCTGTGTTTGCAGAGAGCGCTTTTCATAAAGTGACTCCAATAGATTTAGCAGAGCTTGTCACAAGTTTGCTCAAGACGACGGGCCTCTCTTTGCAACTTCATGTTCCATATTAAGCCACTGCATCTGGGCTCCCAGATAAAGCGGCTTTTCAGTCCTTTGAAACAGTGAGGGCTATTTTAGATACAGTACCATGTTCCATCCCCCTTTCCTTTGCACTCCACAGAAGGGCTTTTTGAGTAACTGACCAGCCCCCTTCCCTCCCCACCGCCCCGCTTCCTTTGCTGATGCTTTTTTCGCAACAAGAAAATACATAGCAAAAGGAGGAAATAAGGAACCATGGGGTTTTCTTCTCACCAAAACAAAGCCTGCTCTTTTAAAGTTAAGATTTAAAAACAGCTAAAGACAGCAAGGGGGAGGGCGCAACACGCTGCGGATTCTAACTGGATGCATTTAGTGGTCAGGAACCACCATCTTACATTGAACTAGTTAGATTCTTTCCTCTCCAGAATGTGGGACCTCACTGGCTTTTTTCAGCTTGAATCTGAAATGGTTTATTTACAGGGGGATAAATCAGAGTTTCTTAACGTTTGCCAGCCAGGTCCCATTGTACTAGGTGCTGTACAAACATATAGTAGGAGACAGTCCCAGGCCTGCAGAGTGTACAATAGAAACAGACAGAACAAAGGATGAAGGAAGGAAGCACAATATCCCCATTTTACAGATGGGGAAGTGAGGTCCAGAGAGACTAAGTGACTCCTCAAAATCACATAGGGCCTGCAGGGCAGAGCTCTGAATTAAACCTATTTCTCCGATGTCTCAATCTACTGCCTTAACCACAAATCCATCTTCCCTCTCAATATGCAGGCATTAGAACGTCAGAACTTTAAGTACCATCTATAATCTGGGGCAAATTTATCAATGGGTTCATAGTGACCCATCTCAGCAGCTTTCCAAAAACGCTGGATTTATGGTGCTAGTCTTTAAACTGAGCAACATCAACTGGTAAAACATCCTGCCTCCCTTCAGTCTCTGCAAATATATGTATGTCTCTGGCCTGTTTTCAGCAGATCAGTTGATCCCAGTGAATCCTGCCAAAGCTTTAAGACAGGCTAACTGGAGGGCGCTAGGGTCATTGCCCTCTTACAGAAAGAATCTGATGATGAGTAAATATATGCAGAGAATGCTGAGTAGCTTCTGCTCCATGCATCAAATGCAAAGGAAAAAAAAAATCCATGCAACAGAACAGTCTATCTCTAGGGACACGATCCTGCACACCCTCACCCACAGGAACCAGGGTCTGCAGGACTGGGCCTCTACACAGTCGCATAAATTAGTCACGGGGGCCATGATGTTAAATTAACCCCCCCCACTCAAGATCTCCATTTGGCCCAATCATTTACAATGGCTACTGAGTGCTGCTTACCCTCATTTCTGTGGTTACTTAGGTATTCTTCTCACTGAAAAAGCAAACACTTAGAAAAGTCCCAGGATACAGTCCTTCTGGCTACAGGAAGACAGGAGGGTTACTATGATGATGGATCTCTCCTTAAAAATTACTTTCCAGAACTGTGTTTTGGGAGAGATCCCATCATCATGGAAACTCACCAACTCACGTGAAGCCTGGTTCTCCGAAGCAGAACTTGTAGCCAAACAGGGAGATGGAAGAACAGGCCGTCTCCCTGGACAGAAACTTAGCACAGTGCCTTGGCTGACGGGGCAGCTAAAGGGCAGGTAACATTGCAGAGAATTGGGATCTCAGATAAATATAAAAAGATTTGGTCTAACTTTTTAGAAATCTGATTAATTCCGAGTAAATGGAAACAGATAGGTCACTCTCCTTTCCCCCCATACCCTCGGCCCCTCTTCCTTCCCCCTTTCCTCCCATTCTTTTCCTGTTTTTTGTTCTTTCCATCTTTTTTCCAAAAACAAGGGCAGATCAATAAAATATAAATTAAAGAAAAGTCAGGGGTGGAGGTCTCCTCAGAACAGCCAGGGTCACGCTAGCAAGGGAGCAGAAAGTCAATCACAGGGAGAGGAGGGCTGGTGCAGGAAATAAAAAAAATCAGTGTTGCTGAAAGATGGCAGGCTTGAGATTAGCTGTCCTGTGTTTATTCAAAGGACACAGCTTGGGCAGTGACAATCTAAGCTTCCACACCAGGTGACCCTGCTAGTGGGACACAACTCTACCTAGCAGGGATACCCCAAGAGTGGAGATCAGCCCCTCTGACCGGTCAGTGAACAGCCCCTCTGCTGAGGCTGGTAACAGAGTTGGTGGATTGCAAAGACCCACTGACGTCAAAAGGCGCAGGATGGGATCCTCCAACCATGCAAGTCCTCCCCGGCCAAGCGTTAGGGACAGATGCTATGTGGAATAACATTAAACTGAACTGTGGTGCTTATATAACTGGGCCTGTCAGCCAGCAAGGGGCTCTGCAGGCGTCTCCCATCACACACACAGCTCTGCCAACTCTTGCTGCTGCAGTCTGCTAGTTTCCTAGGCCACATTTAGCCCTGATGTAAGTGGGCATAACTCAGGGCAGCCAGTGGGCGTCTCACTCGCTGATGCTGAGGTTTACTTTGGCCCCCGTTAGTCCAAATCATCGTGGGAGGAGCTCAGCTTTATGAAATACTTCCCTTCAGATTTAGCAGCCACACCAGCTGTTAGACAAGATCATTATAGCTTGCAGGCATTGCCAGCTGGCTTTCCGGTTAGCCTTAGCGAACAGGGCTCATCAGAACGGCTGTGACACAGGGGAGAGGTGGAAGGGTGGAGAGAAGAGGGGACAAGTAAGAACTTAGAAAAAAAATGTATCAAAATCATCACTAAAACACTGAGTACAAAACACGGTTTTAATCGATTTGGAAAAGTACGACAAACTAGCTCTTTGGGGCGGGACTGTCCTTTAGTGTTTGCACAGCGCTGGCACAGGGGCCCATGGTCTAGGACTGGGGCCCCTAGACACTGCCATAATGCAAATAATATAGAACCATTTTTGGAAAAACCCTCTCCCCCCCCCCCAGCTCCATCCTTGGTCTTGAGGATCCGCCTCCCGGTGGGATTTAAACCAAAGAAATCAATACATCTGGAGTGAAGGACAGCAGCTGTGGCATACATGATTGATGGGTGCATTTCCATTTTGTTTATACAACCAATTAGCAATGTTATCAGCCCCGGTAGCCCCTCTGCCCCTGAGCACTGTGGGTGGCTGGAAGAAAATCGGGAGATGGTGCTAATGAATAACTGTGGAACCAGAGTCCACCAACAGACTGGCTGGTTTGAGTGAGGCTCATGGGGCAGGTGAGGGGAGCGGTTTTACTCTACTGCCTAGAGGCCTCACCCAAGATCAGGGCCCCAGACACACTGTAAGAGACAGTCCCTGTCCCAAAGAGCTTACAATCTACACAGAGAAGAAACACCAAGGGTGGGAAGGAAAACAGAGGGGCGAGGTGTCTAGCTCAAGGTCACACCGCTGGGAAGAGAACCCAGGTCTCTTCCTCTGTCAGCTGGCAGGATCTTGCCTTTAGGATGCCGACTGAGGCACCCTGCACCATTGAATCACCACTGTGACCTGAGGCTGTGTTGACTCTGTGCCCCACATCCCCACGTGGTATCGCAGCAAAGCGGTTTGTGGCTTTTTCTTAAGCCTGGAGAGCGCTGTGGAAGCCAGGACCGTCCTACTCAATGGGGGATGGGTGGGAACCGCCCTGGCACTGATGACAACCAGCTAAATTGCCACGGCCTCTGTGAGCGGAGACGGCAACGCGGGTTGACTCCACTGTATGTGTTTATAGTTTGGCACCAGCTTATTTGGGTTCATCCCCCCCACCCCATACAGACATCAAACACAGCCTTCACTCAAACTCACCCATTAGCTTTGTAGGGCACAGAGCAGCAGGGTTTACCTTCTCTCAGTGACAAAGGGTGCTGCCCTGAACGGCCAAGCTAGACCCTCTCTTCCATCGAAACACGCCTCTCACTTGGTTTGGGGTTTAAGACACGTTTTAGCCCCAGCTCTAGAATGCCTTGTCACGGTCACGTGAAAGGAAATCACTCCTGTTCGGCACTGCTGGAAAGCCCAGCCTAGCCTCGCCTCAGCTGTTCCACGGTGGATAAAGAATTCGTAAAGCCATTGAAGCAGGAAGACTGAATCCCGGGTCTCCCACCTCACGTGAGTTTCTGTAACCACCCAGCTATAGAGTCACTTGCTCTCGGTCTGTCTCTCCAGCCCCGACTCTTCCAGGAATATGCATTTTGCTGCCCTTAAAGTGTTGCCCAGATTTGGCCAAGTTACCAGCCAGGTTCGCACCTGCTCATTGGAGACGTGTTAGCATTTAGCCTCTACATTCTCCAAACAGTCCGTCTGCACTGAGCATGCTCCCTCTCCTCATGGCTCCGACGTGCGACCAGACTCTGCCTGCACTGTCCACACACAGTGACTGGGCACATTCTATTTTAGGGCTGCGGGGACTGAGCAGGAGTGTCCTTTCCATTGATCTTTGGGGGCCACTGTGGTTACAAGCCCCAGAACTGAGAGCAGGGACTTTGTCTCTCCTGTGCTTTCGGTGATCCCCTGCTGGTGCCCAGGTGGCATGGAGAAGAAGCAGGAGACAGCCTGACTCAGATGCAGGAGAGTGAGGAACCCACAGGTGGGGTGTGGGCTGGGGAGATGTGAGAGGATGAGGAGCAGGAGTTAGGGACAGGACATGAAAATAGGAGTGGAGCAGGAGTCAGGAAGTTTTCAAAAACATGAAAATGGCTTTAAAATTATAATAAAGTTGAGTATCCGAGGGGTAGCCGCGTTAGTCTGGATCTGTAAAAGCAGCAAAGAGTCCTGTGGCATCTTATAGACTAACAGACATATCGGGAGCACGAGCTTTCATGGCTGCAAATAAATTTGAGGGTCTCTTTATGGTACCATCTGGTTTTTAAGCCTTTACGATGCCTGTTTTCAAGCTTTTCTCTGTACCTACAAAGGGTAGAAACTTCCTTTTCAAACGAAAGCTGAGAGTCTCAGTTAATCAACTTGACTCCAAGAACTGAAGCTTTAAGAAAAGTGTCAAGTCTCACGAGACTTGCAATAAAATCATGGGAGTTGGCAACACTATAACATGAATATTGAAGAGCCAGAAGATGCAAAATAAAATATTTGGATCACCTACATTAACTTATACCTTCTCACAACCTTTCATTAGCTGCTTCACCTGCTACAACCGTCTCTTCTTGTACCTGTGAGTTACAGCTGCTTAGATTCCCTTTAGACCGTTTCACCTACCCACCGATGTGTAATGTGTACCACCTTGCCCATCCTCTCTGAATGTGTTGGACAGTGGTTAGACTACAGAGGAAATCTCATATGGACTATAAGGAAAAATCTCACCTAGTCAGTGGCATTGACAAGACTGAGGTCCTTAGCAAGCCTTGTTTCTATGACTTCATTTTGTCCTTTCCCACAAAAATCCATTAGTGTGCAAAAGAGCATCAAAACCAGAAAAATTCTCTTTTAAAAAACAAACTTATAAAGCAACTATAAGAGGGGAAACCAAAGCAAACCAAGGCTGGTTAGCATTAGTCATGCATTTTATGTGTTTGCCAACGCAATGAAGGCAAGTCGTTGTTTGTTGGTTTTTTAATAATCTCCAGTACCCTGGAGCAGAGTCTGTCATATTAGCGATGGGAGTGATGTTTTAGCTCATGTAATCCGCCCACCAAAGCTAGCTAGACTCATGGGAAGTGAGTAGTTCTGATTAACTCTGCCACAGATGATGCCCAAACCTACGCCCTGTTTTCATAACAGGGTCGACAAGCTGAGCGCTTTCCATATGAAATTAATAGCAATAGTGAAGTTCCTAGAAGACTTCATGGGGAGACTGACACTTTCCTCTTTTTGGGGTCAAAATTCTGTTTGGAGGAGGGTTTTCGTTTTTATTTGTTTGTAAGATTTTATTCATTTCTTGCATTTCATTCTCTCATATTGCCATTAGAGATGCCCCCCAGTTAATGTGGAGGTGCCAAAGTGGGTTTTGGTGATAACGCATCTCTGATCATTATTATATTGGTTGAGAAATTAAGGGGAACTTTGTTAGACCCTGACTGGCTTGGGGACATAAGAGACCCTTGAACTACCAAAGGTTTGGAGAAGCTTGTCCGCATATTTTGAAGTCTGTGCCCAGGGACTGCTGATCCCTCTCTACCCAGGTTCATTTGATCCAATCTTTGCTTGACCGTTTGCTGGTGGAGCTGTGCATCCCGTTGCTCTGAGGCTGAACTCTGGAATATAAATCAGGCTGACTGATTTCGGTTTCTTTTATGAATAACTAAAACCATGCTGGTTTTGCTTCTCTTGTAACCATGGCACCCTAAAAACCTTGAGGGGGAAAACATACTGAAAGGAAGACTTAGGTTTTTCTTAGGACGTGTGCTCATTGGAGAAGGAATTTCCCTCTCTGGGTTTGTACCATGCCTAGTACAGGGACCTTCATGGCTAAGGCCTCTAGGTGTTACCATCGTATCAAATAAATTCAGAGCAGCTGGCCTGCTTTGGCGGCTCAGCAAAAAGAGATGGTGGTGGGTTCCAGAACAATCTCTGAACATCCTATGCCCACTGTGTAGGTGAGTAAATGACAACATGAGGTGCTCTTCAGGGGAAAATAGGCCCTTGGGCCATTGATTTGTGGGGATCAGGGGGTGATGAGGGTCTCTGGAGCAGGGACTGAAGAATTTGGGGGTACTGCTATACTGTTGCAGTGTGAATCTCAGTTGCACAGCATAGTGCAAGCTGGGAAGGGGCATATACTTAACATAGGAGCAAAGAATGGGTCTGATCAGACCCTCACAATAACTGTGACAAATTCTGCATCTAAAACAAAACCCTGTGGATGAGTTTGCTGGAATGAAAAGAAAATCAGATTTCTGCACCATGCAAAGTGCTGACTGTTTCTGGTGGGGGGAGAAACTAAACATAACGTGTAGGCTTGGAAGGGGATAGCAAATGGTGTGGCTAGCTATGCCATTGCTGCAAAGCGACGGGACTCCCACAACGGGACTCATGGAGGTTTTCTGGGCGCTAGCAAGGACTCTTCGGTGGCTACAAACGTCTGCACTCAATTGTGGTGGTGCTGATGCTTCTTCAGACTGCTCTGGTTTTAAAGTGGAGTGGTTGTAAATGGGCAGCAACCGCAAGTGACTTTCCATCTGGTGGCGGGTGCTGCCTTCAGCGCTGTCTCGTCAGCCACAGAGCAGGTACAGCACGGGCAGCAGCAGTGCAAGTGTCCGCCATTTTGCTCTGTTCCTCGGTGCTTCTTCCCTGCCTGGCGGGGACAGAGTTAGGTTCAGCTGTCTGCCCTTGCAGCCCTTCCCCTCTCTTTGACTGCGAGCATCTAATTTGAAAGCCTGTTCCCGGAGGGAGCGTCATGAGATGTAATTGTGAGGGTCACAGAGAAAGGAGGGTCACAGATTTCACTACAGCACAGACAGTAGATTACAGCACACTCACGCCTCTCTTCCCCATTGCCTTGTGCTGCTTTTACACAGCTCCAGCAGTATCGAAGGACTGTACAAGTCAGCAGATCTGGCCACTGGTGACTTCCTGGATAGTTAAGGTTGCCAGGTGTTCGGTGGTCGAAAAGGGACCCTGGTGGCTCCAGTTAGCGCTGCTGACTGGGCTGTTAAAAGTCCCATCGGCAGCTCAATGGGGCTAAGGCAGGCTCTCTGGGTGGCTCCCCAGAAGCAGTGACAGGTTCCTCAGTGCCTAGGCAGAGATGTAGCCAGGGGGGCTCCATGCGCTGCCCCAACCCAGAGTGCCGGCTCTGCAGCTCCCATTGGCCAGCCAATAGGAGTTGGGGGGGCAGCACCTGCAAGGGGGGGCAGCACGCACAACGCAGAGCCGCTTGGCTGCGCCTTCGCCTCAGAGCCAAGGGACATGTCGCCACTTCCAAGGAGTCACCTGAGGTAAGTGCCGCCCAGAGCCCGTACCCAAACTCCCTCCTGGAGCCCGCACCCTGCTCCCCCTCCTACACCCCAACCCCCATCCCAGCCCTGAGCCTCCTCCCGCACCCCAACTCCCTCATGGAGCCTGCACCCCGCTCCCCCTCCTTCACCCCAACCCCCTATACCAGCCCTGAGCCCCCTCCCGCACCCCAACTCCCTCCTAGATCCTGCACTCCACCCCCTGCCCCAACTCGGAACCCCCCCACATACTCCAGGCCTCTTGGCCCCAGCTCGGAGCCCATTCCCGTACCCTGAACTCAGGGAAGGGATGGAGCCTCGGGGGAGGGGGTGGGACAAGGGTGTTTAGTTTTGTGAGATTAGAAAGTTGGCCACCCTGGGGGTAGTGCGGAGGGATTCTCCAGGGTGTGCAGTATTGGTTTAATGAGTCTCTACCACCCTCCACGGCAGCCCCAGCTCAGGCGAGAGATGGGGGGCAGACCCATATGTGCAGAGCGCTGCTGCTCTCGGGGCGTACGCAGCTGCTGGAATGTCAACTTCGGGGCCGTGGCAACCAAGCATCAGTCAAACTGTTCTCAGTCAACTCTAATTTATGTCAGGTGAGACTGGCCCGGCTCCTTGGGTTCCTGCCCTGGGCAGATCTCAACCAAAGCCAATCCCACATCAATGGAAAATCCAAGACCATGGAAAATCCAGTCACTAGGACATTGACACCTAACAACCAATGACCCAGAGGGAGATGGATTTCCCCACCTCTCAGCAGGGAAGCTGAGCAAAGACCCCAGCTTGAGAACAAAATACTGGAGAGCTGTGAGGTGAGGAAGCTGGCTGCTGGAAGGAGTCAGGGCTCTCACCTGGGAACTGACCAAGGAGGTCAGACAGAGAGAGACACAAGGTCTTTACATAGAGTTCACTACAGCTTGGCTGGGCTCTGGGCTAACCAGAATGGACTTAGGAGAAATGAAGGTTAAAACATAGTCTAAGGACTTCCTAGGCTGTTTTCCAGTTAACTGATAAACCTGACTGCTTCGACAATGTTGCCCGAGCGTCACTGCGAAGACTTGGTGAGGTGCATTCAGCCCTGAACAGTGGGCAAGTCTCTACCAGGAGGCTACCTCGCCTGGACTCACTGAAGAGAGTTCTCGGTGTGAAGCAGGGATGTTGGAGCTGCAGACGTTCAGTCAAAGGAAGTAGGGAGGCCACGTGGCCTACCCTGGAGGAAGGGCGAGACCCCTTGGGGGTCTGGCACCTTGAAGAGGTTCCTCCAAGTGACGGTTCCAAATCTGGGGAGATCGCACGACACTGCGGATCCGTGACAACCACACCTACATGTTTATCAGGGAATCTAGCCCTTCGGCCCTATAGAAACATAGGACTCAGTGAGTCTGATTCTCCTCTTACACCACCGTGAGAGCAGAGTTACCCCAGCAGAGCCACCAGAGCTACACCAACATAAGACTGGCATAAGTCAACAGAATCAGGCGCCATAAATTAGTTCTGCGCGTGCGCGCACACACACACACACACTTTTTTCTTCTGTTAAAAAAAAAAAAAAAAAAAGCAATTACCGTACCCCTCTGTCTAGCCCAGCTCCTCTTTTTGATCCCCTAGGGCAGAAGCTGCAGGGATACAAACTCATCTCTAAAGGGGAAAACTGCTCAGTCACGCTTTGTGATTCCTAAGGGAAGTTAGTCAGACATGGTTTGTGGTGGGTTTTTTTTTTTTTTTCTTTTCTTCTTTTAATCATGGTGTTGCATTTCTGATTGTGATACTTGCACGCCCTCTCTCCTGGCAGGTTTGGAGCAGAGCCCGCAAAAACCAGTTCCTATATGAGCTGCACCATCAACCGCTGATTACAAACATCATCTTGTTCCCCTTGCCCCACCCTTCGCTGAGCAAAGCTGAATTAGTTTATATGCTAATGACAACGAATATGTTTCCAAATGAGCGTCTGAAAGGCGAGCTGCCAGAGTGAAAGACCTGACTGTCTAGCAGAGTGACACAGCAGGGCCTTATTGCTTAATGAAAGACTCTGAGGCAACCAGCCGTAACAGGACACTGGGGTTTCTTTGTTTATTAGTGACTGGCCACTACCACTGCCCTTCCTGCTGTTGAGTGTGCCAGGGAACTGCATCAACCCACCATTTCAAGCTGCTAATCTTGGACTCATGGGTTACAAATTTCCAGTGCAAAGTTCATCCCCTCCTTAATGAGGGTGGAAAGATGCATCTTGCATTTATATCGTGTTATGTGGGTGTGGGGGGAGGCAGGCACCCTGGGGGTGAAAGAAAACCTTTGTCAAGCTCAAGAAGGATGTCATCCTAATTCCCACTCGGCTCGGCCACGATCTGAGTGGAGATGAGCCTTCTGCTCTGAGCCAGCACAAATCTGTGATTCTAATCGGAGTGTAAAATTAAGATTAACACGGTGGGGAAAAAAAACAGGCAAGGGGATTTTAGGCATGCATCTTTCATTAATTGTAACAGAAGATATCGATCTAACCCCCCCCCTTGATTTTGTAAATTTCAAATCATATATTGTAAACAAACCAGTTCCCCTCCTGCCCCCCGTCTATAAATGCACCTTGGATTAGTAAACCAGAAAGATTTGTTTTAGAGCCCTATTTGTGCTCTTTGTTTACTGTTTAAAACTCTCTCAGACCATGAAAATCCAACAAGAGCAGTTCCACTTATTCTTCCATTGAATCACTGATGTCATTTTCTCTTACAGGTTCCCCACGCTGCAGTATTTGGGTTGCAAATGCTGCAAGGGAATATTTATTTTCGAACAAGCAACTTCCATTATCAATTTCTTTTAATAATTTCATGGGAGCATGGTAGGATTTGGATAGTGTAAAAGCTTCTATTTTCAAAATAATTCTCGGCCCCTTTCAAATCTTGGTTTTGTTGCCAGGGCAGAATGGACCAATCTAGAGGTTTTGGAGCACCACCCCCATGGGCTGTAATGCAGCAGGAAAGCAGGTGTTAGGCTAGGATGGGGTGGGCAAACTACGGCCCGCGGACCACATCCGGCCCGCGGGACCGTCCTGCCCGGCCCCCTAGCTCCTGGCTTGGGAGACTAGCCCCAGTCTCCTCCCCTGCAGCCTCAGCTTGCTCGCTCCGCCGCCGGCGCAATGCTCTGGGCGGTGGGGCTGTGAGCTCCTGGGGCAGCGCAGCTGCAGAGCCCGGCCTGACCCGGTCTCTGTGCTGCGCGGTGGTGGTGGCGGCAGCGGCGTGGCCCGGGTCCAACCAGGCAGCGCGGATGTAGTGCCACCAGCCACCGGTGCTCCAGGCAGCGCATTAAGGGGGCAGGAAGTGGAAGGGTTGGATAGAGGGCACGGGAGTTCGAGGTGGTGGTAAGGGGGAGGGGGTGTGGATAGGGGTTGGGGCGGTCAGAGGGAAATAGGGGGTTGAATGGGGGCAGGGGTCCAGGGGGGCAGGGGTCCCGAGGGCAGGGGCATCAGGGAACAGGGGCGGTTGGATGGGGCAGGAATCCCGGGGGGGCAGATTGGAGGTGGGGGCCTGGCCACGACCCCCTCCCCTAACCGACCCTCCATACAATTTCCGAAACCCGATGTGGCCCTCAGGCCAAAAAGTTTGCCCGCCCCTGGGCTAGGAGGATTAGAGGCCTAGTCTGCAGTCCTTACTCAGACCAAATTCCTATGGACTTGAATGATGCATTGCAGATGCACTTCTAGTCCCTTGAGAAGCAGAGGCAGCCAGAGGATAGTGTGAATGGGATTTCTACTGTAGCACTCCCCATCATGGGACAGAACCAATGCAGTCTTGCAGGTGGCGCCATACGTTGCCCATGAAACAGAAGGAAAAGGTTAAAAAGAAAAAAGCTTCTGATTATTCAGAAAATTGTGTCCCAGAATGACTACGTGGGCAGGAGTTGAACTAATGCCCACGTGGATCTTTCATCACAAAGCAAATCCTCTCTGAAGTTTCTTCTCCCTGTAATGCTAAATCCGGACCAGCGTTTCAATCACGGGGAGCAGCTAATGACTAACACGGAGCTTTGCCTCGGCTCCTCGTCGTGGGAGGATCTGCAAACGTTTCTTCCCAGCCAGAAGCTTTCAGTAGAGATTGTTCAAGTTACATTTAGTTCGTTTCACCATGTGGTCTGCCTTGCTGGCTCGGCGCTTCATGTTGTTCATTTTTAGCTCTAAATGACAGGGGCACAGAAGTCAGAAATGAAAGTGACCTATGTGGCGGTTATGTTTTTCCATGCTCAAAGAGCAGCCATAGCCTTCAGGCTGAATGACTTAAAATGAGTGTGTCCAGTCTAACCTGTGACCGGAGACACACCCAACTCCTGAATACTTAAGCAAAAAACGAGTGCATGACCAATCTGGACATTCCTCGTTTTATTAAGTTCCTTGTGCTACGTACCCCTGGTCCACTCTGGTAACGGGAGGATCAAGAGATCTACATGCTCACCTCAACCCCACAAAAGGAAACAGGAAGGAGTAAGAGTGAGGTCCCCATGAGGGAGAGCACTAGGTCGGTGTTCTCTGTCAGCTGAAAGAAGAAGAACAGGAGTACTTGTGGCACCTTAGAGACTAACAAATTTATTAGAGCATAAGCTTTCGTGGACTACAGCCCACGTCTTCTGTCAGCTGAGGTGCCTCTGTTCTGCCTCACAAAATGGCAGCTGACAGCAGATGTCCAAGAATTTGATGATGCAGTATACAGCAAATTATATCAGTTGGATGTTTCCCTAGCCTCTGTTTACCAGAAGCTGGGAATGGGCAACAGGGGATGGATCACTTGTTCTGTTCATTCCCTCTGGGGCACCTGGTGTAACACCGGCAGCAGCAGGCGGGATTGAACCGGGGATCTCTGGAGCTTAGTTCATGAGCCTCTACAGCATGAGCTAAAAGCCAACTGACTGTTAGCTAAGGCTGTAGAGCAAACTCCTTTAACTCTCTCTAAGTGGTCTCGGTGCCACTAGATGGGACATAACACCACACCCAGAAGATGTGTGGGTTACACTGGCATTGGCCACTGTCGTAAGACAGGATACTGGGCTACGTGGACCATTGGTCTAACTCCAGTATGGCTGCTCCTATGTTCCACAGCTACAAACACCACAAAAATTAGTGAGTATTGGATCCAAAGTCCATTGTGGCCTACGGAAAGACTCCCGTTGATTTAAATGGGGTTTGGACCAGGTTCCTAGCTCCTTTCCTTGATCCTCTTGCTAAAGTGAAAAGTGCTTAAATTCTGACCCACTAGTCAATGCAGGTTGAAGAAAGGGCCTGAGGGGTCTCTTGTCAAGCTGACAGAACTCAGTTTTGAATTGAGTTGGGGCACTTGAACACTACCTGGAGAAAGGTGGGATGTCTAGCTGCCATATGATTTGATCCTGTTAGCTGAGCAACTACGCGTTGAGATCTTTGGATAAAACGTACTACGGCGGTGCAAAGCATTGTCGTTAGTGTCAGCCTCCAGGGAAGCATTTGAATTCTTTCCAGGCACGAGGATGACCATTATGGCTTGGGTCACTGAAGGTGAGAGGAACAGCGAGGAAAAAACGATTGTCCCCAGTGTAACGAAGTCCTTGCTTCCCACGCACATGAGCTAGGTAACTTGTCACAGCAAACTGCAGCCATGCATTTTCACATAGGTAGCTCGTTTTGATCAGGCCTGTTTCCCCTACTAACTATGTGTTTGTGTTTCCACTGAGCTGGGACGGAGCCACAAACTCTGGATCCAAACCCAAACTTCACCCTCCCTCCCCCGAGTTCAGGGGTGATTGTATCATGGCTCAAACATGTGCTAAATTTTAAGCACAAATGTAGTTGCACTGAAGCCAAAGAAAATGCTCACACGCTTCAAGTTAAGCGTATACTTAAATAATTCGCTAGTACAAGTTCTGTAGATGTCAGGGATGGCCAGGAAGCTCAGATCTGGTATGAGATCCAGACCCAAAACTGTCCTGAAAGAGGGGGGCAGATCCAGAGTTCTAGTTCAGGTTCCTCTATCATTTTAATAAATCAGTGAAATATTTATCCTTGGGTCATATGCCAACGTAAAGTAGGGTGAACGGACGGAAAAGGCGGGCTGACTGACGCAGACTTTGGCAAAGCAGATTATTACTACTGCTATATATACAGTACTACTGCTAGTGTGCGCTCTTCCAGGTTTGTTTTAGTGCTGCATGCCAGTTGCAAGAGAACTTTGGCACAGATCTCTCTTTAGTGGGAAGGAAATGCTGGGGTCATTTTTTCCAGTCTCACCATCTCTAGTGAAATGGTCTGTGGATGTCTGGCTTTTTAAAGGAGAAAAATTTGAAAGCCCTCAGTAAATCAAATTCATTCCTCCAGACTCAGGAGGCTTCTGGAAAGAAAGTGAAAATAAATCAGATTCCTTTTTTTGCTAGAGAGTTTGTGTCTTTAGGACTTGCAAAAATAATTTAGCTTCTGAATTTGGGCCAGGAGGCCATATGAACTTAAATACGCATCTGGAGTCTTAGATTAGTCCTATAACAACTCAATTCAGAAAAGAGTTGCTATAGCTGTATACAGATGATTATTGCAGATTATTAAGGCAAATTAATTGTGTCCGTGTATGTATTCATTGTTCAGGTTTTAGGTTCTCTCACACACTTTGCTTTGTGATACAGATGCTTCTAATCATAACCAACAGCGGTGTAATAAGATCATACAAGGCTGTATCTGTAAAGAATGCAGGAAACTTACATTATGCTTATTATGAACGTGTTTATAGGGTGAAGTACCCCAAAAAAGAAACCCCCACCCACACCATTTCAACGTCTTTTGGCAAAATAAAATAGGAATTCGTTTGAAATGGAGAATTCAGACGGTTTCAGAAAGCTCAAGCAACCCTCTAACTAGCAGAAACTTTCCTAATTGCAAAGACATTAGAGACCAGGGTCTAATCTGTTACACCTTCAATGGACTTATTCCAGATCTAAAGCAATGTAACGGAGATCAGAATCTGGTCCCTAGACAAACAAACATTCCTGTTCTTTTTGCGGAAACAGACTACCACCGCTGCTACTCTGAAACATTTCTTAATGGTTTTTAACAACGTCTTTCCCCTGAGTCAGCTTTATTTTACCCTCTTGCCTAAAATTCTAGCTACACAGCAATGCAGGATAAAGGGAACACTTTAAAAACTCCCTGCTCGGTAAACAGGATGCAACAAGAGGAGGCTTCATATTTCAACACCGGCTTGTTAAAGTCCCTTGTGAATGACAAATAGTATGCAGCAGACTCCAAAGCTAGCAATAAATGCATAATGCCTATTACATTTGCTATATTACGTTGGCACGCCACTCAGTCATTCAGGAGAAACAACAGACGGGACGGCAGGAGTCACACCCGAACCTCGCCAGCAGATTGTTTTCAGATGGAAAGAAATCTTTAGGGATCCCCAACCACCAGATTAGTTCTTTATCGTCCCACAAAAGCATCATCATTTTATAACCCATTTTTTTAAATGATTCCTGCACAAGGCAACCCTCCAGCCAGCGAGCAGAGGGAACATTCTGCTGCTGCCTCCAAGATATTTCCTTGTTCCTGCCGTTCTATGACCCAACGTTGAGCCCTAGAAGCAGCCACCTGCAGTGCCTTTTACACACGACACAGTAAGTGTGATCACACAAAGCCAACCTGTCTGCCTGAAGAGATCCAGCCGCCCTTCTTGGGATCTTCAGCTCCAAGCTGCCCCCACCATCTCAATTCTTAAGTCAGTTTAAAAGGCTGAAAAAGGGACGCCTCCCTGTCGGAGAATCTCACACACAACCATGCGCCTGCCTCATCTCACAGCTGGCTGGCTGGCTGCTTTGCAGTCTCTCTGTATGAGTTCACATTAGGCAGAGGAGAGAATCAGCCTCTGTGGAGGACAGATCTGTCCTGGATTGTAACGGGACTGCTGGCTGCTTGGTGCACACTCAGAGAAGGAGATCACATAAAGCGCTTCCTAACCTAGTGACACAAACCGCCTGGGGGGTTTGACCTACGCAATAGCCAATTGTTAACCCTCACTCCGAGAGGCACAACTGGGCTTCTTATTCCCATCTGACTCGGAATATGGATGTTTAGAGAGGCTGAAAGGCACTGAGCTCCTATGGGGATGAGCAGTATAAATACCGACACAGAACACACTGAGCCTTTACTCAATGGATTTAGTATAAACAATTTGATGGGGGCATCATTTAAAAAAAAAATTTCCTACAATGACACCAAAATACTATGGATTACAACAGTGTTACTACAGGGCACGAGGCTGCGAGTGCAATTACAGCGCTGTATCTTTACTGATGATCTAACTACGTCACTGTAGTACTGCACTTTTATTATTTAAATAAGGGCATCTCCACACTACAAAATTAAGTCGACCTAAACTACACTGGCATATGGTCACCGCAGAAATTACATGGCTTGTGCGTGTCTACACTTTGCTGCTTGTGTCGGTGGTGCACGTTCTCACCAGGAGCGCATGCATCGATTGAACTGTCAGTGTGGGACGGCTTCCAAAAGCCAGCAACAGTCGATGTAAGCACACAGCGTCTACACTGACACCGTGTCAACCTAATTACATCGATATTGACACTAAGCCTCTCGTAGAGGTGGAGTTATTAAGTCAGTGTAGCGGGCGATTTACGTTGGCGGGAGCGAAAGCAGTGTAGACACTTACAGAGTTAGGCGGACATAAGTTGCCTTGCGTTGACCTAGTTCTGTAGGGTAGACCAGGGCTAAACATTTCAATGCATCAATTGAATTAACAATGTCCCTGATCCTACAAACATTTAACCCCATGCATTAATTTTACTTACAAATGAACTTTTCAGATGCTTAAGCATTGGCATGATCAGGGCCAATGTATTGATACCGATCGACTGAATGACAATGTTATTACTTTAGTAGCAGTTTTATTGCCAAGGCTTTCGATGAGGGGCACTATGTACTCTACATAACCCATAACCCAGCATGGCTCTTTGTCCCCCTATGGTGGCTAGGACACAGATTTGAGTCTGCAGCTGCCTCCATGCAAATGGCGTGCATCCTTTAGCTTAAATTGCAGAGAAGCCTGCTTTTGGATCCAGAATTCACAGGTTCGGTCCCCACAGGCAGACCCAAGCTGGGCATTATTACAATACCACAGATAAATCATCATTAACTGGATTTTACTATATATTACTGATAGAGTGCTGGCACCTAAGGGCCTCAAATCACGAAGCAGAGCCCCCCTGTTTATATGCAAATCAAAAAGATTGGGGCAGAGACAAAGAGCCCACAAATGAAGATAACAGGTCGATAAAGACCAATAAAGGGAGCACAAGAAAACAAGGCAAGAGAAATGTTATGTTACTGTATTAATTTTCTTCCTAATTTTTCCTTTAAATTGTGTGCGAAAGACATGACATGAACATGTAGTGATGTACCAGTTTCTGTATATGTGAAACACTGCCCTCCACTGGTTGGTGAATTTATATCAAGCTTTTGCATATCAGCTTCAGACTAAAAGGGACCCTTTGTTCCCTGGGTAAGAGGCTCTGTTAGAGTTGCAGGTACTAAGTTCTAGTCCGAATGCTACTTGCATGCAGTTAATTGACTACAGTCAAGTCTATGTACCCAATATGCAGTTCCAGTGGTTAAGCTGATCTATGTGAACCCCAAAATACTCACACAGAGGATAAGTCTAAGGCCTGGTCTACACTACACAGTTAGTTGAAGTAAGGCAGCTTACGTCAACCTAGTTATGTCACCGTACACAGTGCAGTTTTGTCCTGCCGATGTAAGTGCCATACTACACTGGCATAATAACTCCACCTCCATGAGAGGCCCCCCCCCCACTGCCCCTTTTCAGTCAGTGGAAGCGCTCCTAGTGAGGACACGAACTGCCACAGGAGGGTAGAGTGGACATCAGCCACCACAGTAATTACTGCGATGGCTGTAAGTTGACCGCACATAGGTCGACTTAGGGCTATAGTGTAAACATGCCCTAAGTGTGTTAGCGGAAAACATGTAATGAATGCTTTGTGTAGATCACTGCCCTCTACTGGACAGACCATATAACTTCTGCTGCTGAAATACTTTAGTGTCCTCCACTAGTAGGAGTTACTCTATGGAGCAGTGAATACTTACAAATTCTATGCCAGATGCCACCTATATGTTGTTAGTTGTTGGCTAACAAATGCATCAGATCATGGATCATTGCACACTCGAGCATTTTCCCTCCTTCCAGAGCCCAGCCTGTAATGACAGGCATGGAGAGGGAATGACAGGTCGGGCCAAAGCGTCAGAGGGTTAACCCCTATATTGCAAGTGAATTTAGTAGCTAATCTTTCAAAATGACGCCAGTAAGCAGAATCAGGATGAGCTCTACCCTGACATCTGGTGGTGAATTGTGGCAAGTTGTGGAAAAGAACTTCAGGGGCTGATCTTGTTTGCATAGGCACACCCACCCGCCTGGCATGAGCCCAAATGGTCACTCTGGCTGCTGTGGGAGCCCCAATTTCTTTGTTATTGGGGCAGGAAGAATAAAGTGTTGTTACCCTGATTATGTGATCAAGGACAATGAAACTGTTTTATGACAGAGGGACTCGCCCTCAACTAAGTAGCACTCACTAGACAAGGGACATGGGTTCCAAAACCTAGTGAACTGAGAAAGAGAGGTTGGGGATAGGTATTTGTACCTAATGGTATGGGCTCCCTTTGAAGGCCTGAAATACTAATTGTATCTTCTTCTCTCTCTACTAATATCAGAGCTAAATTTAATTCCATTAGGAGTCTAGTTACAGGCTGCTGAGCTGAATTCACTTTGGGCCAATGGTGCACCAGCACTAAGGTTCACCTACTGCAAGCTGAAATCACTAAGGAGCTAAAATTACTAAATGAGCTGGGGGCGGGGGGGCTGAAGATATGTTGCTGACCAGCTGGTGAAACAGAGCAGTTTGCAGGATGACTGGAGCGGCTTGTGGGTCAGCTGGTGGAGCACAGCGGCTGGCGGAGCGGAGCAGTTTGTGGAACGGCTGGAGCAGCTCACGGGATGGCTGGTGGAGCGGCTCGCGGTGAAGGCTGCAGCAGAACCCCATGGAGAGGCGGAGCAGTTGGCCTCAGACCACGTAAGGTGCCCCTTAACACCCCCACCCCTAAGGCTGGGAGGTAAAACTCTGCAGATAAACTTTTGAACTCTGGGGCTGCACTGACCAGGAACAGAGACTTTTGGGGTGTTGGACTTTTGGGTGATGTTTTGGGCTGCTGGACTTAAGACCCTGAGGGGGAAAGGATACTGCCAAACTTACTTGGGGGGGTGGGTCCTTTGCTCATGGGTAGTGTTATGAATCCTGTTTGTATTCTTTCCCCAACATAATGCTGCATTGTTTCCCTCCTTTATTAAAAGGATTTTGCTACACTCAGACTCCATGGTTGCGAGAGGGAAAGTATTGCCTCTTAGAGGCGCCCGGGGGGCGGTATGTAATTGTCCCAGGTCACTGGATGGGGGAATCGAGCCGGTTTTGCATTGTATTATTGAAACAGAACCCCTAGATACTAAACCCAGCCCTTGTAGCTGCCAGCTCAGATGGGCAGAAGGGTTACAAGCTGAAATGGCTTTGAATTTTGCAGACCATTAAATCCTTCAAAAAGGAACTAGAAACCTCAGCAGAGCAGCCAGCCAGCAATTCCTGTTAATCCAAAAAAAATACTTGGAGACCAGTAAGAGTCACCTTCAGATTTCATCATCCAGATTTGTAAGTGTCACTAGACATTCGTCCTTTGAATAATTTAATAAGGACCATTTCACCATGCATCCCTGCCATTGGATGTTCAGACCTTAATGGGCTAGGTTCTCACCTGATATAAATCAGAGTTCGAGCAACTTCAAACAGCGCTACAGCAATTTACGTTATCTGAGCATCCTCTAACTCAGTGTCTTTAATAAAAACATTGCTTGTTCTTGAGTGGTTTGTTTCACAGATAAAAGATCCACAATACAAAAAAAAAAAAAAAACAGAACATTTTTTGTCAGAGGGTCAGAGCAACTGGTATAAATCAGGCCAGCTCCATTGACATCAATGATTGACACCATCGAGGATCTGGACCCAAGATTAAAACTCTCTAGTTTGTTTGTGTGGGTATCTGTGTCATGACACACACACAGTGCAAGCGATAAATAACAGAGAAATAGCTACATTGTAAATGTCTAGGGTTACAGGCACCAGTTTCAATCCCAATATTTTAACTATTATTAGTGGTTTCTAGCAGATTCAGTTGCTTTATCACCCAGTTTTGCAGCAGTGTCATTTTGTGTGTCAACAGTGTAGTGTAGTGACTGTGGCTGTGCACTGAGCCCCTCCGTTTACTCATGTGCCTCAACCCCCTTGCGGTGAGGTTTTCCACCATCTAAGCCAGGGATCGGCAACCTTTCCGAAGTGGTGTGCCGAGTCTTCATTTATTCACTCTGATTTAAGGTGTCACGTGCCAGTCATACATTTTAACCTTTTTAGAACGTCTCTTTCTATAAGTCTATAATATAGAACTAAACTATTGTTGTAGGTAAAGTAAATAAGGTTTTTAAAATGTTTTAAAAGCTTCATTTAAAAATTAAATTAAAATGCAGAGCCCCCCCCCCCCCCCCCCCGGACTGGTGGCCAGGACTCGGGCAGCGTGAGTGCCATGGAAAATCAGCCGAAGGTGGCACGCGTGCCATAGGTTGCCTACCCCTGATCTAAGCCAAGCCTCTTATTGGAAGTCTCCTTGCACATACAGAGTTGGCATAACCTTACTGTGCATGATCCCCATAGATCTGAGAAGGGTTGATGCCACAAATTAGCCATCCCTCCTACCTCTGACCCAGTGCACGCCTGTGGAGAGACTTGCAAGGGTATGGGGAAAGAGGCCACAGAACCAACCCTGTGACGCATTCTGCAGCCCACCCCCCGAGCTTGGGTCCTCCTGATCTGGGTCACTACCACTCCTGGAACTGAGGGGATGCTGGAGCCCTTCATAATTAAGAGCGTAAACGTCATTCTGGTAAGCAGAGCCTCAGGCACGTATATCTCTGTGCCTCAGAGACCCAACACAAGCCAAAGCAAAGGTGCATCGTTCCAGCAGGAGAGCAGGACGCATCCAAACCAGACTCAATAGTCCTGACAAATCAGCTGAACTCAGCAGCCTCCCTCCATTATAACCAAATAAGCAGAAATAGACTTCTGAATAGGAATGAGATGCCACTTCTGCAAGGGTTTTTGCTGAGATTTCTTGGCTAAAACCCGTCGTCAACATCTCTTTGCCTGCTGAAGGCTGTTTCGTGTGCCCTTGAAAAAAAATCCAGTTATGAAGGGAATCAAAAAGTACTGCACTGCATTCATTTAGTTATGGTAACACCCACAGTGCCCTAGGTGCTTTCCAAACATTCAAGCGGGGATGGTCCCTGCTTGGAAGTCACAGTCTTCCCCCAGCTACCTCTGCAGACAGAGGTTGAGAGGGAAGAGGAACAATAGGCAATTCCTATATTGGTCAACTAGATTGACTCTAAGCAGCATGGCAGGAGCTGGTCCTTAACGGGGACTTGGATGTGGGCAAGGTAGGGGACTTACAGAGGAGTGGGGAGGTTGTACCATGCATATGGTGGCATGTGGAAGAGGCATGGAGGTGACCACACAAGCAGCTAAATGGGAGGGCAAGGCTGAGAATGCTGGTGGGATGAAGGGGATGGGGGTAACCCATTAAGCTTGACTAAAGAGGTGGCCTTGGCACAGTACAGATGGCACAAGAAGACTCTCTCTGATCTTATATCATGCCCGTCACCATGTTAGCTGAGCACCTTACTCCAAAATTGCTTACAACGTACTTGTACACAGAGTATGGGCAAAGCTGAAATAGGGGTGTTAATATCCAGGGGCAGCAAATTCCACAGGTTAACAAAACAGTAACAGTTGTTTCCTTCCCACCATGTTGAAGGGGTTGCCTTTTAATTTAACTGAATTCTTTTTTGGTCATGTATTATGGGATAGAAGGAAAACCAGAAGCACACAAAGGCCTTTTCTGTATCTCACCCAGATTTACCTTCATGGTTTCTCCTCTTCTCCCTCCTACACTCAGTAGTACTAATCTGTTGAATCTCTCCTGATATGGAAGTCAAGCCATGTCTCCATCATTTTCATTGCCATTCTCTAGTCCAGAGGTTGGCAACCTTTCAGAAGTGGTGTGCCAAGTCTTCATTTATTCACTCTAATTTAAGGTCTCGCGTGCCAGTAATACATTTTAACGTTTTTAGAAGGTCTCTTTCTAGAAGTCTATAATAGATAACTAAACTATTGTTGTATGTAAAGTAAATAAGGTTTCTAAATGTTTAAGAAGCTTCATTTAAAATTAAATTAAAATGCAGGGCCCCCTGGACCGGTGGCCAGGACCCGGGCAGTGTGAGTGCCACTGAAAATCAGCTTGCGTGCCGCCTTCAGCACACCTGCCATAGGTTGCCTACCCCTGCTCTAGTCCTTGGTGAGCTATTGTTGAACAGCTGCTGTATTTCAACCCAGAGGTGGCTGCATTTCCGAACTGATTGGTTCACATCTTGCTTTAGGACCCTAGCACTTTTCATGATTTTTTATTATATTCATTTCTGCTGCCCTGGGATCTGATTGGAAACAAATGAGATTTGCCATCGTACTGTGTTGAATACACACAAATCAAGAAAAACAAGTAGTAACTTAAAAGGCAGAAAACTAGAAAGAGTCCATGACTAAATGCTCTGTGGCTTTAGAAACATTTTGTGCTTACACAGCTACTGCAGATTTTAATCTCCACGTTAACACATCAAACAGCCACCCTCCTCCAGTAATGAACATCCTTGTGAAGGCACTGGGCAGCTGGGAAGAAAGGAGCCTCTCAATTAACCGCTGAAAGGGGAGGAGGGTTTTCAAAAAGGACTCAGTGAAACTCCAGCAGCCTGGTCTCATTAGAGAGTGACTAGTCTTTCAGGCTCAGATCCACAGAGGGACTTCGGTATTGCAATGCGGAACTTTTAGATACCTAGAAAAAAAATTCACTGGAACAACAATGCAATCCACAAAACCTGAGTTCGGCACTTAGGCTCCCTATAGAATGAATGAGGAGAGTTAATTGATTAGTCTCGTTAGAGTTGGTATGGCAACCCCCATTTTCATGTTCTCTGTATATACATCTCTACCCCGATATAACGCGACCCGATATAACACGGGTTCGCATATAGCATGGTAACCTCGGGGCTCGGGCGGTGCTTTAAATCACCGCTGGAGCCCTGCCGCCGCTACCCCAATATAACGGGGTTTCACCCATAACGTGGTAGGGATTTTTGGCTCCCGAGGACCGTGTTATATCGGGGTAGAGGGGTGTGTGTCTGTGTGTCTACACACACACACACACACACACACACACACACACACAATCTTCCTACTGTATTTTCCACTGCATGCATTTGATGAGGTGGGTTTTAGCCCATGAAAGCTTATGCCCAAATAAATCTGTTAGTCTCTGAGGTACCACAAATACTCCTCGTTCTTTTTGCTGATACAGACTACCCCTCTGAAACCTGAGGAGGGGGAGGTAATCTTCCACAACCAGCTGGCTAGTGAGGGAACTGTCTAAACTAGCCAATAGGAGATGCCGAGTAGAGGGGTGTGTCCTAAGCCCCACCCCTTTCTGAGTAATTCCAGGCTGCGGGCGGGGGGGGGGGCACCTATCTGTGTTTACAATCCACAACCTGGAACCCCTCTCCTGGAGGTTGGGGATCTAAGTCATTTCTTGAGGGAATGAGTTAGGCAGGCACCTAACTCCGCACAAGACAGCAGGAGGAGTAGGTGGTGTCTGTGACACAGATGGCAATTTCCTGCAATGTCTCACTGTATTAGGTTTATGTAATTGTGTGGAGTTGGGTGACCACAGCTCTCCAGGAACTAAGGGGGGGGGGGGGGGGGGCAAGATAAAGGGCGCGAGAGAGAGAGAGAGAGAGAGAGTGTGAGTGTGGCAAATTCCCTTGGGTTGTAAAACTTCCAGAGAAACTTGGAGAGGCACACATACATGTTGTTCAAACTGGATTCTCCAGAGACCAGTGTGACAGAGGCCCATTGTTTTTTCACGACTATGTGTGCAACTCTCCTCAGGCCTGGCACACTTGCTATACTGAACACACTTGTCATTATACACACCCAAAAGTTGGCACGTAATACATCACTGGAGAACTAATGACTCACCGTTCATTAATATTCTTGCATGATGTATGTCGGGGGGTGTACAAAGAAATGAATGTGCTAGAAATATGATCCTAAAGTGTGGTTAGCAAGCAATGCTTAAAGCAGTCCCCCCTAGACAAAGGAATGGGTTTTTTGTTTTTTGTTTTTAATTAATGGAGATATCCTATCTCCTAGAACTGGAAGGGACCTTGAAAGGTCATTGAGTCCAGCCCCCTGCCTTCATTAGCAGGACCAAGTACTGATTTTGTCCCAGATCCCCAAGTGGCCCGCTCAAGGACTGAGCTCACAACCCTGGGTTTAGTAGACCAATGCTCAAACCACTGAGCTATTCCTCCCCCCTAAGGCTCAGATCCACAGAGGGACTTCGGTATTGCAATGCTGAACTTTTAGATACCTAGAAAAAAAATTCACTGGAACAACAATGCAATCCACAAAACCTGAGTTCGGCACTTAGGCTCCCTATAGAATGAATGAGGAGAGTTAATTGACTAGTCTCGTTAGAGTTGGTATGGCAACCCCCATTTTCATGTTCTCTGTATATACACCTCTACCCCGATATAACACGACCCGTTATAACACGGGTTTGCATATAGGGTTTGCTTGTCTGGCCAGCCTGGTAGTCAGCCAGAGGTAATGAAGGTATATTTACGTAAAAATCTAGCAAGTGGGAGACAACCTCTTGTGGGGGTCTGAACCTCAAAATCAATCAACTGACTATTATTGTATTGAGTAACATCTTTTCTGAAACAGCAAAACTGCAGCTCTGGGATTTTATTTCTGCTTCATTTTATATTCCAGCAGCATTTCTCCCTATCAACTCTCATGTCTTCCTTCAGTTCTGATGAAGGATTTTGCTCAGTGCTGGGGGAGTGCTGAGCTATCCTCAGATATGTTATATCTGAGGAAGAGAGCACACGAGGATTGAGAAAATGTCACACAAACACTCAAAAGCAAGAGTGTGGGGGCGTTTTCTCTGCCACCCTACGATGGTGAGAAGAGCAGAAGGAGGGAGGGAGAGGAAACCAGCAGTGGTTCAGATGGACTTCTGGTTCCCACCCAGGTCACCCACAATTGTCCCACCAGGACCAAGATATAGGTAGCAAACCCACACGCAACACTCAACGACCTGCCATCTTATTGACTTCAGGGGGCTCTAGGCTTGCTCACCCCCTCTGCAAGTCAGGCCAATAGCGTAGGGTACTGCATTCCAACACTTGCACTCTTTGGGCAGGGATTGTCTTTTTGTTCTGTTTGTACAGCACCTAGCACCCTGGGGTCATGGCCCATGACTGGAGGGCCTATGCCCAATAAACAGTATAAATACAAAAGCTACAAGAGGATTCTGCAATCATGGTCCAAAACCCTCCAGCTTATAATGCTCTTAGTACAGTATTTAGGTTATTACAGTCATGCCCTAGCATACCTTGTTTAAGTCGACCTGCATACAACAATGGCACTTAACATTCTCAAAGTGGTAACTGAGCATTGACTAATTAGTCCTAGGTGCTAGGCAAGCCTGATTCCCACTTTACAGATAGAGAAACTAAGGCACAAAGTAGGAATGCAGGCAACTGAAGAATGCAGGCAGGTGTAGAACTCATGAGTTACAGATGCCCAAACCTGCACTCTGTCCTGATCACATTACCAAGGAAATAGAGGCTTCTGAGAGTGAAACTGAGTGTGTTTTGAAATCTCTTGGTCTGTCCTTTACTTCTCCCATCAGTTCATTCCTTGGGCATCATGATTTCTCTCATGACCTGTTTCTTTACCGAATACCCCCTCCAGCTCCTCTGTGGAGCATTCCCCTCATCCACTCTAATGCTAATGGCATGCAGATTCATGACCCTTTATTGTCACTGAACTCTGTGTAGCAGATCCAGGGGCGGGATGGAGCAAGTAACAGCTGCTCTTCCAGAGAAAAATCTTTGCTGGGGGAAACAGTGGCAGCAAAAGAATAATAGGCCAGGGTGGCGGGAGCTGTACATTCTTTGGGGGTCAGGATCATCTTTTTGTGCTGTGTTTGTGCAGCACTTGCACAAAGGAGCCTTAGTCATGGACCAGGAGTCCAAAGTGCTACTGCAATACAAATACATCAATTAAAAAATAAATAAATAAATAATGTTCGGCTTATCAGCGCTGCAGTATGATGCTAGTCACTCAGCACTTCTCAAGTTACATTAGCCCCACTTTTCAGATGGAGACACTGAGGCACAAAAGAAGTCAAATGACTCACTCAAGGTCAGAGTGAATGTCGCAGAGCTGGGAACAGAACTCAGGCCCAATCATTACTTCATTGTTTGCTATCTTTCCAGTTTCTCAGCCTCATTCGGAAGGGGTCAGAACATTCAATGCAGAGTGCTGTTGCTTCTGTGATGTCTCTCTGGCCAACCTGCTAAACTCTGAAACGTGCAGCTGAAGACAACTTGACCCAAACAGCTGCTTGGTGCAAAGCCCTCACTGCAGCCTCAGTGCAATGGGCTATGCTGATCTTCACTAATGATCTGGAGGATGGCGTGGACTGCACTCTCAGCAAGTTTGCAGATGACACTAAACTGGGAGGCATGGTAGATCCGCTGGAGGGTAGGGATAGGATACAGAGGGACCTAGACAAATTAGAGGATTGGGCCAAAAGAAACCTGATGAGGTTCAACAAGGACAAGTGCAGAGTCCTGCACTTAGGACGGAAGAATCCCATGCACTGTTACAGACTAGGGACCGAATGGCTACGAAGCAGATCTGCAGAAAAGGACCTAGGGGTTACAGTGGACGAGAAGCTGGATATGAGTCAACAGTGTGCCCTTGTTGCCAAGAAGGCTAACGGCATTCTGGGCTGTATAAGTAGGGGCATTGCCAGCAGATCGAGGAACATGATCGTTCCCCTCTATTCGACATTGGTGAGGCCTCATCTGGAGTACTGTGTCCAGTTTTGGGCCTCACACTACAAGAAGGATGTGGAAAAATTGGAAAGAGTCCAGCGGAGGGCAACAAAAATGATTAGGGGGCTGGAGCACATGACTTATGAGGAGAAGCTGAGGGAATTGGGATTGTTTAGTCTGCAGAAGAGAAGAATGAGGCGGGATTTGATAGCTGCTTTCTACTACCTGAAAGGGGGTTCCAAAGAGGAGGGATCTAGACTGTTCTCAGTGGTACCTGATGACAGAATAAGGAGTAATGGTCTCAAGTTGCAGTTGGGGAGGTTTAGGTTGGATATTAGGAAAAACTTTTTTACTAGGAGGGTGGTGAAGCACTGGAATGGGTTACCTAGGGAGGTGGTGGAATCTCCTTCCTTAGAGGTTTTTAAGGTCAGGCTTGACAAAGCCCTGGCTGGGATGATTTAGTTGGGAATTAGTCCTGCTTTGAGCAGGGGGTTGGACTAGATGACCTCCTGAGGTCCCTTCCAACCCTGATATTCTATGATAAATGCAGAGGGAGTGCCCAGTACACGAGGTAGCAGTGGAGATGCCATTTTTTGTCCCATAGCAGATGGAATTGAAGTGGTTAGTGCAAACTGGCAAGGGTTGAGTAAACTTAACATAACACACCTCTTTCTATTTGATTTTTGGGGGGAATTTCTAGTCATAATGCTATGGCAGGTCATTTCTCTGAGCACAACCCAGGCATGGAACGTGTTCCCCTGGGAACTGTAACCATGGTAAAACTCTTAAAGTATCTTCCTTTACTTATAGGGAAGAAAAAGAATAGCAGAGAGGGACAGCACCAATGCAAGTCCAGGAGCTATAAGGAGATCAGAGGATAATCCTAAGTGTGAAGACACTGTCATTAATTAAAGAACTTTGAATAAATCTAATGACGAACACAATGCCTCTGCAACCCCAATTTGTCTCTACAAATAAAACGGCCATCATTGCCGTGCTGCAAAGTGGGCTCGCGGGGTCCAGCCCTACAGAGCATGAATGGAAATGCCAGTGCTACAGGAAGGTCAGCCAAACAATACAGCACATATGGCAGGCCTGGAACCCAAAATTGACGCAGGCAAATAATAATGGGAACGATAAATGGAAGCAGAGACACAACGTGCTGGCTTTTCAATTTCTAATCTTGGAGAGCAATGTCCATTACCGTTCTATGGGAGAAGGTGCCTTGAACAGACCCAGTTTCACTGCAGAGAGCAACTGATCTGCTTTTGATCTATAACGGTTTCAACACAATATTCTCCACCGCCTGATTGCATGCAATATATTTTCAAATGCAACAAGTTTCCCCAAGTTTGCATGCCAGCTGTGAAGTGTGGCGTTACCAGCGCCTGTGATAGTATTGTGAGTCTTGCAATATTTGGTGTATTTCTTTAAATACCCAGCTGCTGGAGTCAGGCAACTACAGGAGAATCTCGACTTTCATTTAAAAATGGGAAAAAAAAAGTTTCTCTCTTTCACGTTTTGTGAAGAAAAACCTGAAAATGTGAACCCTAAAGACTCAAAAACCAGGAAGCAAATTAAAAGAACCCCAAATCTATTTTTTTTAAAGTCTCAGGGTTTTTAAGCCAATTTCATGATGTTTCAGGACCTGAGTCATGATTTTTGAACGATCGGGGTTGGCAACGCAGAATTTGAGAGGAGCTGGTAGAGTTTATTAGCATGTTTAGATGCAGGATGCCGCTACCAGCGCTTTCAGATATTTTGTGCCTTTCATCGCATCAGGGGTGGTGGAACAATTTGTATAATGGGGGTGCTGAGAGCCATTGAACCAAACCGTAAACCCTGTATGTGATGGAAACCACTTCAAGCCAGGGGCTGTGGCAGCACCTCCAGTTCCATCACCTATGTATCCCATGCGCTCAAAGCACTGTATTATGATGCTTATTAACATTTGTACATACCTCTGGTGAGACAGGAAAGCATTAGTCCCATTTTACAGATGGGGAAAACAGAGACACAGCAAGTTTTAGTGACTTGCCCAAAAAACAGCGTTAAGCAAGTAGCAGGAAAGGGCCTCCTGCACACAAAAGCACCACATACCACCGGTTTTGTCCCAGATTTCAGATTGCAATATTACAGTGTGACACTTGCGAAGTAACTCCCTTCTATCCATGTGTCAGTATATAATGCCTGCATCTGTAACTTTCACTCTATGCATCTAAAGAAGTGAGGTTTTTACCCACGAAAGCTTATGCCCAAATAAATCTGTTAGTCTTTAAGGTGCCACCAGACTAACAACAGATACAGACTAACACGGCTACCCCCTGATACTAGTGTGGCAATGTTTCCTGCTGGTTAGAGCACAGCGCTGGGAATCAGGACTGCTGGGATGAAACCCTAACTTCAGTGAAGTCAGTGGGAGTTTTGTCATTGACTTCAACGTGCCCAGGATTCCATCCCTGGCATTCCCAGCACTGCCACTAAGAGTCTACATCACCTTGGGCAAGTTACCTGAGCAATCTGTCTCAGTTTTCCCATCTATAAAACGGGAACAAGGATGCTTACCCAGCTCACGAGTGTTATGCAGCTTAAATAATTAACACCTGTAAAGCACTTTTATTATCTGATGAAGTGCACTATAACTACAGATTACATTGTTAAAATCTGTGACTTCTATACCTCTGTAGCAATTGTAACTAGGCTCTGTCAGGCTATTTCATGGGGAACAAGTTCCAAAGCAGAGGAGGCCTCGACTGAGAATGCTCTGCTACTAGTCCTGGATAACTGCACTCAGGGAAGACATCCCCGTGGCTCTCAGCTGCCCTGATAGAATACAGAGAGAAGCTCTGCTCCCTGTAGATCTTCTCACTATCGTCTTTGAGACTGTAGTTTCCAAGTCACAGTGCCCAGCACAAGAGGGCCCCAATCCTCTGGCCACCACCATAATATTAACAAATAAATAGATACTAAACACCAACCAACAAGAAGGTAGGTGAGGCTGTTTCTCCTTCCTTTCCATCTAACTCCTCCTTGTTTGGAGAGGATCTGAAGCCACCACGTTTGGGTCTGAAATTCCTTTAAGTGTGGATCTGGAGGAGAAGGCCCAATGAGTTGTTCAACTTTGGATCTAGACCCAAACCTCAAATTTTGGAGGCATTTGAAACCAGATAGTGTATTAGGGGACAACCAAACAAACTGGATTAAATCGGACACACTAACTTAAAACAAGAACCACCGTACGTACTCTTTTGATATCTGCTCCCACCACATGGTGGCTGATGGGTATGAAAAATAAACTGGGAGAATAACCAGGGGCTTAGAATGGTCAACATTTGCATTAACAAAATGAGAATCATAGAATATCAGGATTTGAAGGGACCTCAGGAGGTCATCTAGTCCAACCCCCTGCTCAAAGCAGGACCAATCCTCAGACAGATTTTTGCCCCAGATCCCTAAATGGCCCCCTCAACGATTGAGCTCACAACCCTGGGTTTAATAGCCAATGCTCAAACCACAGAGTTATCCCTTCCCCAACATGAAGAGTGCTGGTGGGTTAATCTTTTCTTTACATTTTTTCCTCTCTTATCAGGCTCTTCCCACAATCTCTATGGATCGGAATGTTCTGCCACAATGATCAGCCATTGGACAGCTAACAATGTTGACGTTTAAATGAGCATCATTCTGCTTCAGAGTTAACACACCATTGGCATTTCACAACTGCAAGGGCAAGAATTTTGTTTAAAACATGAAAACTCAAATCTACAGAAAGTAACAAGGACATTAGAAAAGCCTGGAGTGGTGCTCAGAACAGTGCCACGTATTTTGAAAAATAACAGATTCCCAGCTAAGCAACCACACCAAAATTTAACGCTTGGGTTCCAATAATTACTGATAAGGGACACTAAATGAGGATGTCCGTCATGTTTCCTTTAAGAAGAGAAAAATCAAAAGGTACTGAGTACTTGAAACTCCTCTTGATTTCAGTGTGAGCTGTGGGTATTCAGCACCTCTAATAATCAAACCCTGGTATTACAAAGCCAACAGCCCATTTACTTTTTTGCCATTTGATCCTACCCAAAAGCATCTTGGAACAGGCTTAAGTTCTGCCCTTGTACCATTTACACAGTCGGCCTGCATATATAGACAACGTAAATTACTTTGCCTTGTACCTTAAATGTGCATCCTTTTCCTAGCAACCCACATTGAGGGAGAGTGAAATGCTAACCCTAAGCCACACAAGCCTGAATCATACAGAACATGGGAGTGAGGTCAGTTTGGCCTAGATTCATTTCTGCCATAAGTCCATTGGAGTCAAAAGCATCACATTTGGAGAAGGAAAGAAGAGGGCCAAATTCCAATTTAAGGCCCAGTCTTGCAGCCCCTTCACTCACAAAACAAGCCTCCAGTTGATTTCAATGGGAGTTTTGCATGCACGGGCCATTCACATGGAGTCCCTAATATTTATTTTTTTTAATCCTATTTACATCATGCAGGATGTCAAATATCTATTTATGTGGATTTCAAATACTTTGTCACCTGACCCAATATTTGCAGGTTATACGATCGGTTACACTCTTATAAAACCTGCTGTTGAAGTCAGTCCAGGTATAATAAAAATCAGAATCTGGCCTGTTCTCTTAATTATTGACAACTGGCTCCTAGCATTAGGAGAAGATTAAAGTGCCCTTTCAAGGATACTGGAGATTTCTTTGCAAATCTGATAACAATTTAACATGGACACAAGCAAGCAAGAACGATCTCTCTTTCAAAGAAACGGTACATACCTTTCCTCGCCATGCACTCAAGTTTAATGCACTTCTTTAGGAAATCGTAGTAGGATCTCATTTCTCCTTCCGTTATTCGGACAACAGTGAAGGGTAAGTTCCTGAGCACCTGTTGCCCACATCGCTTACACCAAGAAGCCATTGACGGAGTCAAGAAGAATCTCGCTGTCAGAAATGCGCTCTGTTTCTCTGCCAGTATCCAGCTTTGCTTGTAGGCTTTCAATCCTAGCTGGTGACTTATCCCACTTCAGTTCATACAAGGTCATCATAACATGCTGAAAGCTCAGTGGCAATTGGTGGAGACTTTTATAGGCTTATTGACTGCGTTTGCTTCTCCCTCACTCACCTTCAATATCAATTTACTTTACTCTCTCATGGGGGGAGGGATAGCTCAGTGGTTTGAGCATTGGCCTGCTAAACCCAGGGTTGTGAGTTCAATCCTTGACGGGGCCATTTAGGAATCTGGGGCAAAAATCTGTCTGAGGATTGGTCCTGCATTGAGCAGAGGGTTGGACTAGATCACCTCCTCCCTTCCAACCCTGATATTCTATGATCTAAAAATAAAGAGGTGAACCTAGGCATAGCCCATGCCCTGAATTGCTTACCTTATTATTAATTTATAGCTATTACAAATTAGAATGCAATTATAGTATTACACAGCATCTCTTAAATGAGTGTCAATCTCTAATAATTTTGCTTAAAGAGCATTTCCATTTACTAGTGTGCAATAAAACTGGAGATCTCTAAAATGGAAAGAACTTACATTTACTTGTCACCGTTGACCCTGTTTTATTTGCTTTTGCATTTAATTCAGCTTGGACAATGGAAACAGACTGCCCTGTAAAGTGGCTCGAATAATTAAATTATGTAGTTGTAGTACAGGAGCAATTAAAGGCCCCAACCAAGCCCAGAGAGCCCTGTTGTAATAACACATCGTAATAGACAGTCCCTGCCCTGAAGAGCTTACAACTAAAATGAACATAGACTGGCAAAGAGGCAGGCGGGAGAAAGGAAGTATTATTGGGCTATAATCTCTGCTGGTGAAAATCAGTACAGCTCTGATCAAGAGTGAAAAAATCAGGCCTAAATAAGGACTCAGGTGCGTCGCTTTAGGCCCTGCTTTTGAAGATCCTAGCTGTTTACCACCAGTCCTCTCTAAGAAAATGCTGGGGGGGAAGGGAATGATGGGACTCGACTGAGGTACTTTGGCGATGGTGGACCTTGCAGAGGCAATGAATCCTGAGGAGGGATTTGAACGGGAAGGCGGTCAGGGCCGAGGCACTGGGATAGGAAGGTCACTCCATGGATGGGGGCATTGTGGAAGGAGGCACAAAGAATGGGGCGGGATAGCGAGACTGGCACTGGAGATGGGGGGGAGCGGCAGTGGGGAGCCTAATAAATAAGATCCAAGGTGTCAGCCAGAGCCTGGCAGTGCAGGGACTCGAGGGGAAAGTTTAAATTTGACGGAGTGGGAGAGGCGAGGCCAACGGCGCTGGTGCAGTCTAACAATTGATGAACCAGGAGATCAGACAGGAGGTGGCTGCAGTAACTGAGGGTATGTCTACACTGGAGCTGTATTTTCCAGCTGGGGGAGACATACATGCGCTAGCTCGCTCTGATTGAGTGAACACACTAAAGACCGCAGTGTAGTCACAGCAGGGTGGCCGGTGGGACAGGCTAACCACCCAAGTACATACTTACGGCCTTGGACAGGATTGCACTCGGGGGGCTAGCCTGCACCACCACAACTACCCTATTTTTAGCTCGATTAGAGTGAGCGCACTCATGTCTACACAAGCTGGAAACGACACTTTCAGCTCCCGTGTAGCCACACCCCGAGGGGAGCGAGAACCAGCATACGGGCCACGGTGGAGCACTGGTGGCTGGAACACAGAACTAGGAGTAAGGACATCTGCGTTCCATGCCTGGCGTGGCCAGAAAGCAAGTGGCTTAACCACTCTGTGTCTCTGCGTGCTCCCTCCACCCACCGTAAAATGGGGATAATGCTTCAGAGGGGCGTCGGGAGGCCTAGTTAATGTTCCACGTGGAGCGCCTCACATGGAAGCTCCTAGGAGAGTGCAAAGTATTTTATAGCTGGGAAACAGACCTGGAAAGGTGCAGTGAGTTGCCCAGAATCACACCATAAGACAGGGGAAGAGCTAGGAATAGAACCCAGAAATCTTGGCTCCTCGTCCCGTTTCAACCCCTGCACAGCATTGCCTTTCCCTCCCCTCAAGCGGCCGTTCCACACACAGGCATAACACGCTGCATCGTTCGTACACCCAGCTACTCTGCCTCCACACGCCTGCTGCATCTCTAAGGTACCCCTGGATGCACGTCTATATCCCGGAGAGCAGGATCCGGGACTCGGAGCCAAACTGCCCTCCCAGGTCTGCAATCCTCAGCTCAGTTCTCCTGCTCTCCGCACCGATGCCAGGGACAGAGCACAGTCCCAAAGTGGGGTAACGCCATGCGGCTCTGCATTGCATGGGAATGTGACAGCCAGCCCGGGGGAGGGGGCGTGCAGTAGCTGTAAATCCATGGAGCATATCAAATCACAGTGCACAGCAAACATTTTGAAAGATTTTAATCCTAAACCTTCCCCAGGAAACACTGATCCTTCCTGTTATTAATGCCCAGCGCTGCTGATCCCCCGAGACATTACTATTGCTTCCCGTCCACCCCCAGTTCCAAATAAAAATAATCACAGGCTCATTGCATCTACTACGCATTTAGCAATGGGATTCATAAAGCAGCTGTGGTAGCCTTGGGGGATGGACAGCGGCTATATGGGACGCGGAGAGCCGGGCTTCTATATTTTTACAGGCAGATGGACTTTGTTCATGTTTTGTAAGCAGCTGAGCGAGATTCTCCAGCACATTCGAGCGCCTCAGGGGCAGAACCAGTATCATCTACTGGTTAAAGCGCAGCAGTGGGAGGCAGGACTCCTGGATTTGGCTGCTAGCTTGCTGGGTGAACTTGGGCAAGTCACTTTCCCTCTCTGTGCCTCAGTTTCCCCATCTCTTAAAGGGCGCTAATACTTACCTACCTCCCCAGGGATGCTTTGAGGCTGTTAATATTTGTAAAATGCTTCAAGATCCTCCAATCACAGGTGCACTGTAAGCACTGTACGAAGTACTACTATACAGGACAGTTCTCCAAGACCGAGACTGAATCAGCTGGTCTAAATGCTTCTTCAATAGTCTGTTGCCACTCCCCTCCAAGCAACCTCAGCCCTTCCAGTTGACCGCAATGGTGCACAGCACGTCCTTCTAGCAGTAGAAGGTAGGCGAGCTGCTCCCCAAGACTGCCTGCATTTCCAGAGACGTGAATAGTTTCACTGTGTCAATACATCCTGCCCAAAGGCTGCCCTTGTAAGCCAGGTGCTCTGTGAAACACAGCGATTGCTCCTGGAGGCCAAGTGAACAGCTCAATGCCTTTCATCACAGCTCCCTGTTCTAACCGATTCTATTTTACACTTCAGGGTCCCCCAGCACATCACAAGCCACGTACACAGAGCGCTCAAATGCAGCCTTCTCTGGGGAGGAGGGCCGGAGCTAAATCAGTACACAGCATACCAGGGGCAAGAAAAGGATTTTTGACTCAGGAGTCTAGGGAAAGCTGCTCTTACAGAAGTGACGGAGGCTCTTTAATGTCCATGCAGAGCAGATTGGACCTTGGGGTTTTACAGTCTCATCCAATAGGCCCACACCACAGTGAACTGCATTGTTCGCATTGCATCCGGCTTGGAGGAACGAAAGGCTGAGCTGAGCCAGCCAGGATTTGAACCTGGAATTCGAGGTGAACCAAGGTATTGCGAAGCAGAGGCTTGGTGCACGAAGCCACCCCATCCTAGGTTAAGAAACCTGTATTTACGGTGCACTGCAGAGGAACAGGCATGTGTTCCAAACAGTGACGGCACACCTGGCTCCTAGGAGCGTGATGCTGGATTTGGTGTTTAGAGATACCGGCGAGGTTGTTTTTCTGCCTGTTTGGGGGACAGAATCGGCGGCAAACAAGCGATTGGCTGCCAAGCTGAGCCTGAGCCACCGCGGCTTGGCCCAATTCCAACCTCAATGACCCTGGTGTAAATCTGGAGTAACTCCACTAGAGTCAATGGAGTCACTCCAGATTTGCGCTGCTGTAACTCCAAGCAGAATGCAGCCCATTGTTACGATGAGCCGATCCTCTGCTCTTGTCAGCTGGGGAAGAAGTGGCAGGTGAAACTTGTAGCTCCTTTTCTTTGGGTCTTCCATCACCGTTCGGTCTCCTCTCATTTGACTGAATGGAGACGGAAATGCCACTGCTGGGTAGAAAAGGTCACTGATTTTTTTCCCAGGCAGTTATTTAAAGGTAGCACAAACATCTGCAGCAGCTCACACTTACACGCTATCGGCAGCCAGGACATTCTGAATCTCTGATACTTATACACCATGGGACCGATTCTGCCCTGATTTACATCCTAGCAAGTTGGGGGCAAAGACAGAATTTGGCCCCATGACTTTTAAAAGCCAGGTGCGGAGCCCTCAACGCCTATTGATTTCTTTCAGTGGGAGTGGGCACTCACTGAGCATTGATTGATGAAGCCCAGTCTAAGGCAGACCATGGGAGCAAGACCCAGAAGTAGTGGTTGTGTCTGTCCTTTCTCTTCGGTGAATGTCCTCTTGGTAATTAGGTCGGGGCTGCGCTCTGCTTGAGAGGACTAGCTTAAGGCAGTAGGGTAGAAAGAGTCTGCCCCATTATGGCCAATTGCTCACATTTGCTAGTTGTTCTGCCCATGTAAATCTTCATCTCATTCATCTATCCCCAGGTAACTGTCTCGATCTTTACCAAGCCTCCAAACCCCAAAAACTCTAGGATTTAAACCATAAATTCCTCCAAGTTCAGAAATCGGTGGCTTGAGCCTAGTTCTAAAGATAACTGCACACACTGCATCTAATATATTAAGAACATAAGAATGGCCGCACTGGGTCAGACCAAAGGTTCATCCAGCCCAGTATCCTGTCTACCAACAGTGGCCAATACCAGGTGCCCCAGAGGGAGTGAACCTAACAGGCAATGATCAAGTGATCTCTCTCCTGCCGTCCGTCACCATCCTCTGACAAACAGAGGCTAGGGACACCATTCCTTACCCATCCTAATTATTAATAGTCTTAATCTCCATGAATGTATCCAGTTCCCTTTTAAACTCTGTTCTAGTCCTAGCCTTCACAACCTCCTCAGGCAAGGAGGTCCACAAGTTGACTGTGCACTGTGTGAAGAAGAACTTCCTTGTATTTGTTTTAAACCTGCTGCCCATTAATTTCATTTGGTGGCCCCTAGTTCTTATATTATGGGAACAAGTAAATAACTTTTCCTTATTTACTTTCTCCACATCACTCATGATTTTATAGACCTCTATCATAACCCCCCTTAGTCTCCTCTTTTCCAAGCTGAAAAGTCCTAGCCCCTTTAATCTCTCCTCATATGAGACCCGTTCCAAACTCCTAATCATTTTAGTTGCCCTTCTCTGAACCTTTTCTAATGCCAGTATAGCTTTTTTGAGATGAGGAGACCACATCTGTACGCAGTATTCAAGATGTGGGCGTATCATGGATTTATATAATGGCAATAAGTTATTCTCCGTCTTATTCTCTATCCCATTTTTAATGATCCCTAACATCCTGTTTGCTTTTTTGACAGCCGCTGCACACTGCGTGGATGTCTTCAGAGAACTATCCACAATGACTCAATGATCTTTTTCCTGATTAGTTGTGGCTAAATTAGCCCCCATCATATTGTATGTATAGTTGGGGTTATTTTTCCCCAATGTGCATTACTTTACATTTATCCACATTACATTTCATTTGCCATATTATATGAATTGCTTCTTCTGTACCTTGACAGCTGACAGGCAAACACCTTAGAAATGTAATTTTGCAAGGCAGGCCTGATGCAGCATGTTACGGAGATGCACACACTATGTTCTCTCACAGATACGTGATTCCTTCTCTCATTTTCTTCCCTTAAGAGTCATTCTAACTCAGGAATGAGCAAACTACAGCCCGAGGGCCACATCCTACCCACCAACCAATTTAATCCGGCCCTCAAGCTCCTCCTGGGGAGCAGGGTCTGGGGCTTGCCAATGGGAGCTGCAGGGGCGGCGCCCGCGGACGGGGCAGCGTGCAGAGCTGCCTGGCCATGACTCTGAATTGGAGCCGGAGGGGGGACATGCCGCTGCTTCTGGGAGCTGCTTGAAGTAAGAGCTACCTGGAGCTTGCACCCCTGAGCCCCTCCTGCGCCCCAACCCCCTGCCCCAGCCTTGATCCCCCTCCCGCCCTCCGAACCCCTTGATCCCAGGCCAGAGCACCCTTCTGCACCCCAAACCCCTCATTTCTGGCCCACCCCAGAGCCCGCATCCCCAGCCAGAGCCCTCAGCCCCCCCACCCAAACCCTGATCCCCCTCCCGCCCTCCGAAACCCTGTCTCAACATGCAGAACCCTCCTAAACCCCAAATCCCTCAGACCCAGCCTCACCCCAGAGCCCGCACCTCCAGCATGAGCTCTGACCCCTCCCCCTGCACCCTAGCCCCCTGCCCCAGCCTGGAGCCCCCTCCTGCATCCTGAACTTATCATTTCTAACCCCAGAGCCCTCATCCCCTCCCTGCACCCCAACCCCAATTTCATGAGCATTCATGCCCTACCATACAATTTCCATATCCAGATGTGGCCCTCAGGCTAAAAAGTTTGCCTACCCCTGTTCTAACTGAAAGCACATTGCTCTTTGCATATGGAAGAACATAGTACAGCTATACAGACAGATGGGCATATATTTACTTTGATTCTGATCACTTTTATAGATGTCACGACATGGGCAGGACATCTACACTTAAATCCTTGAAAAACCAACGATGAGCATGCTTTCTGCTCCTGAACTGCTGCTATTACCTAGCAACAGCGTAATCCAGATCCAGGCTGGCTTGGCTCTGAACAAACAAGTAACCATCGGTAAGGAAGCCTTGTCAGCAAGAAAAACTAAATATCTTGGAGCCAGATCCTCAGATGGTGTCAATGGGAATCCCTCCAATGACCTCAATGGAATTACACCAGTTTACAAGAGACTCATCTTTAACTCGCATGAAATTACAGTTCTCATTACACTATTACATCAAAGATTGTATAATTACCGCACCAGCTACGCTTCGGTGCGTCTACACTGAAGGGGCCGCTGCACCAGTTTCACTAGGTCCATTTTTAAGTCAGTTGAGTTAAACACCTTTTAGTACAGACAAGCCCCACATCTCCTCTCGGGAAATGGATCTCGCTACATCCCTGGCCTGGTACCACAAGTTGAGTCACCATGAGTTAGCTTAGTTGTCAAGCAACGAGCGCTTCAGGTCTCAACTGTACCCCCGTCGGCCTCGTGCATTACAATTGTTGTGAAAAGTTGAGCCTTATGGAGTTTGGCAGCAGCAGTGGGCTCTACAGTTGATTGGATCGGCTTTCTGCTGCACATATAAGTGAGGTGGCAGGAACACACTAGTAAGTGCTCCATGGTCATAACTTATCCTGACGCACGTTAATTAAACCAATCGGAGGGGAGGTCGGTTTTCCATTTCTCATCTCCAAATCAAGCCTTGCAAAAACCTGCATGGAAATGTACTAGCCCGGGCACAGCATGGACTCCCCCACCCCTTACCAGAATTATGATCAGGATAATTATATACATCAACTAATGATATTTTCCTCATGGATAAAGACAAAAACAGCTCATTCCCTCCAGCCAGGCAAGTCTACAAACAAACAAATCTAAGCCCATTGTAGTTATTAACAAAGGAGATTTATTTATATGGAAGCCAGGACAATTCCTGTTCCATCCCTTTAAATAGTTCCCTGGCTCCAAGCAGTCCTATGCATTTTCCTCCATTTTCTATATGCAATAATTCTAACAGCAGATAAATACTATTTGTTAGGAGAGGCTGTTCACCTCCAGCTGTAACTTGATCAGAGACTTTTTTTTCCTGATCTTCCCCACTCCAGGAACCTGCTTAAAATGACCGATAATTTAAAGCCTGAAATAGCGACGCCTTTTCACAGTACAAGCAATACTTCTCACTAGTACAAAACCCTAAGAAAGATAGGGTAGATCTGGGAGGGCCATTAAAAGTCAAAACTCTCCCCTTTTTTGATTATATTCTATTGATTAATAGCTAGTACAAATGTAAAACAAACAAACTGTAATTCTCACAGCCATTGGTTTTACAATCTCCACAACTGACAAAGGGAAGACTGGAAAGTTGCTGGCATTAGGACTATGGGGCAGCATAGAATCATAGAATATCAGGGTTGGAAAGGGCCTCAGGAAGCAGGGCCGGCTCCAGCATTTCTGCCGCCCCGAGCAATCAGCGGTGGCAGTTCAGCAGCAGGTCCTTCGCTCCTAGAGGAAGTGAGGGACCTGCCGCCCCCGAATTGCCGCAGGTGCCGCCCCTCTCCCTTGACCGCCCCAAGCACCTGCTTGTTAAGCTGGTGCCAACCCTGTCAGGAGGTCATCTAATCCAACCCCCTGCTCAAGGCAGGACCAATCCCCAGACAGATTTTTACCCCAGTTCCCTAAATGGCCCCCTCAAGGATTGAACTCACAACCCTGAGCTATCCTTCCCCGTGAAGCATTATTTGGGCCTCCCTGCTTTGCACACCAGTGTACAACTGCTGGAATTACTGCCTTCTACTCCAGCACCATATGTTAGGCTCTGAAATCCCATTACATTGATTTGCTTAAAGAGATTGTCGTTGACAGGCAAAACATTTTCCAGGGATCGGAATACGGAACCTCATCAGAATTCTCCTTGCATGGGTTGCCATAGGCTGGGGTGAAGGAGACTGAAGGCAGCTTAGCCAGAAAGAAAAGATCTAGAACTCTGAAAGGCCGGATTTGTAAAATACGCCACCAGTGGATTAATGAAGTGGCTGGAAGCCGGGAATTGAGTGGAATTCATGCCAGGTGAGCTGGTGGGCAGAGAGGTCACCGCCGCGGGTTTATTTTGCTTAGGTTTCTTGACCTCTATGTTTGAGTGCGTGTGGGTGAGCACGCATGGCAAATCTGCATGTCCTACTTGGCATCCACTAGCTAGATAAGCAACAGATGCCCAAGATTACCAGCCTTGTGGGCGGCACAAAGATAAAACGCCAATAGCTCAGGGGGTTAGGCTTAGCTGCAAAGTTATCACCCTTTTCTTTTGGGGCAGAGCCTAGAGGACCCAATTGGGCCCCCTTGTGCTAGATCAGGGGTTCTCAAACTGGGGGTCGGGAAGTTATTACATGGGGGGGTCGCGAGCCATCAGCCTCCACCCCAAACCCCGCTCTGCCTCCAGCATTTATAATGGTGTTAAATATATAAAAAAGTATTTTTAATTTATGGGGGGGTTCGCACTCAGAGGCTTGCTATGTGAAAGGGGTCACCAGTACAAAAGTTTGAGAACCACTGTGCTAGATGGTGTATACATTTAATGAAAAGAGGGCTCCCAAAGCGCTTAGGGGCTGAGTAGAAGACAGGAGGCAACAAGTGGATAAAAACAACCAGATGAAGATGGAGCACAGGGTAACAGGATTAGTGAAGAGAGCAGGGGACACAGCCCACCAGCTCCATAAGCACGGTCATTGCTAACTACCGGAAATGCCTTGATATGGCCCAGACTCCATTGCAGGGATTTGGAATTTTATTTTCTAGCATTGACAGAGTTGTCAGGTCCTTATCTGAGGAGCTGAAAGGAGCAGGATTGCACTTGGCCCTGATGCACTGCCACTGACTCACTGGGTAGCCTTGCGCCTGTCATTTAGCCTCGCTGTGCCTGTTTCTCCATGTGGAAAAAGGGGATGATACTCACCCTGTTATATCACACATGGGGAAACAGACCGAGGACTAGAAAACAGGTGTTCCTGGCTTCCAGTCCTGTGATCCAGTCACTGAGTCACAACATCTCCCGTGATATAGGAACGTATTTGCCCAGAACTGAGCAGAGTTTGCCCGGTTTAGCTCAGGAAACAGGGATTAGCCCCACCTTCCAAGTTTAGCTTTGATTTTCAGGCTTAGGGGGAAAAAAAAAAAAAGTTATCAAAAGGAAATCACTCATTGCCAAAGTACGTGCAGCCCACCCAGAGGGCTGAATATTGGCATGAGTCGCAACTAGGTCTGGCCACTCCGATACTGATTGTACAAGTGCTGGGAGAAATTCATCTGTATTTGAGTCCCTGTGACTCAAATACCCAGGCAATATCTGGGAGATTTCTGCCTCTTCATTTCTGAAGTTCGTTTCTTCACTTTGAAGAGGGAAGATCTGAAGCATCTCTATATATCTATTTTAGGGACATATGCAGCCCATATTAGCACAGCATTCAAGGGCCTCACCTTCTTTAACATATGTCTCCCAACCACACCCCTGTGAGGTGGGGCAGTACTCTATCCTCATTGTACAGATGGGAAACGAAGGCACAGAGAGGCTAAGTGACTTGGCCAAAGTCACACGGGAAGTATGTGGCAGAGGAAGAAACTGAATCCAGGTCTGCTGAGTCCCAGGCTAGCACCCTCACCCACTGCACCATCTTCCCTTCACTCCCTCTTCCCCCCTCCACCCTTCACCACTGTGGAGTGACAGCAGTACTTAGGAACTCATGGCAGCATCAGCATAGTCAGGACCATCACCAGGCCTTTCCTCCATCACTGTGCTCTGAAACCAGGCAGCCCCCATGCTCCGTGCACTTTTTGATGACAGCACCCCTTTTTGTGGAGGAAGAAGATTCAAGCAATAATTAAGCAATGTTATGGATAAGACTAGCCATGGCAGGAGGAAATTGGAAGGGCTAGTAATACTCATGCTTCAGGACATGCACTGGGATCAGGAAGAAACATCCCCTCAAGGTACAATCACAGCAGGTGCACCTGGGGTGTTTTATTACCATTTCTGCGGTATCCACTATTGGTCATTGTATGAGCCGGGGCTCATCGCTAGATGGACCATTGATCTTCTCCTGTTGGGAGCATCAGCATCACCATAAGTGTCCAGTCTGCAATAAGGACCACGCAGTTCCTATCAGTCGTCAAAGAGAAAAGGAAACCCTCTAGCCATATGTAAATATCCAGCCTCCAGTTGACCCAACTCTGCATCTCAGGTATCCCTTTTCTATACTATAGAACCAGTATGCATCTCTTGGTAAAGAGGGAATTGTAGACAGAATAGATATAGAACCATGTATATCAAAGAGGAGTAACTCCCCAAATCCAGAGGGTGTTCCCACCACAGGTCTTCACTCCATATAGCTCTGGGACCCTCCCACCCTGTGGGATCCCAGAGCTCAGGCTCCAGCCTGTATGTCTACATTGCAGTTTTGCAGACCTGAGCCCCTCCAGCTACAGCCAGTTGACACGGGCCAGCCAACGGTGTTTAATTACAGTGTAGACACAAAATGGTTAATCCCAAGAGTATATCCCGCTCCAAACAGCATCTGATCAGACTCTTGTCAGCAATGAAGCTTTGGTTCAAAGGCCTCTATCGGACGTTGCAACGAGTCACAGGGCCAGATCCTCAGCTCGTGTAATATTGGTGTAATTCCAATGACTTCATGCTGATTTACACCAGGTGAAGATTTGGCCCATTGTGTTTTGATAAGACAAGAAACACTCCTCAGTCCATCAGGAGCTCCTAATGCAAATGCTTTCTGCAGACCAGCAGCAATTAACTCAAAAAATTCATTTAAGATGCACCTATCTGTAGCACGCATCCATTGGAATACTGCATTCCCACAGGATTTAAGACACACCTTCTTGAACTCAAATGAGGATTAAATAACCCTTTGTACTTCCATGGTGCTGCCCAGACCTAGAGAGATGAATGGATGCAGACCCCTGTGAAGTAGGTAAACGTTCGCTCCTTTTTACAGAGAGTCAGACTCCGACACAGAGGTGAAGGACAATGTTTTCTAAAGAGGCAACTGATTTGGGCTTCCCACCTTTTGGAGGCCCAGCTTTAGACATTTGGAGCTTGATTTTCAGAGGTGAGAGCACCCACCGCTGCCGCTGATGTCAGCTGGAGTTAAAGGTGCTCAGACCCTCCTAAAAATGCAGAAACAAGCCAGGCTCTAGGTCTAAGACACCCACATGACTATCGTCTGGTAGCCAAGCACCTCGCAAACTCCTGTGAGGTAGGGAAGCGAGACACAGACTAAATGACTTGCCCAAGCTTACACATGAAGACTGCAGCAGAGCAGGGAACTGGCTGCTGGTCTCCCAAGTATCAGGCTAGCACCTAACCACTGGCCCATCCTTCCTCCCTAAATGATTTGCTGAGGCCACACAGTGGGTCAGCTGCAGAACCCGGAGTGGAGCCCAGCTCACGGGACTCCCAGACGGATGCTTTAACAACCCATAGGCGTCGACTTCCTCTGTTCCCAGGGGTTGTTTGACACCCCACCTCTCCGCCCCAGGCCCCGCCCGCACTCCACCCCTTCCCTCAAGCCCCCATCCCTGCCCCACCTCTTCCTGCCCTGCCTCTGCCTGCCCCCACTCCTCCCCCTTCCTCCCAGCGCTTCCTGCACAGTGCATCGGGAAGAAACTGATGGGAGTGGCTACCAGGAGGCACTGGGAGGAGGCGCTGATCCATGGGGCTGCCAGTGGGTGCTGAGCACCCATTATTTCCCCCCACCCCCCCATAGGTGCTCCTGTCCCGGCGCATCCACACAATCAGTGCCTATACAACAACCAGATCATAAAATGCAGCCATTGAAGAGCTGTTAAAAACGGTTTGTCTCATCACTGGATTTTGGTGTCTGACCATTTGATTGGCAGCTTGGGGACGCTGCATGCTTTGGATAATGACTAGGATCACATTACTACTAACATTTTAAGCCTTGTTTGACCAATACAATGTTCCTGTATGCCCAAAGCACTCCGACGTGTAAAAATCCAGGGCCAATTCAACCCTAGCACACGTAGGTCCAAATCCCACTGACGCCACTGGGAAATGCACCTATGGTCACCAGTACTGCATTTAGCCCTGTTCTCTCCATGCACTTTCCTCGCTGGAATTATTCCCTGTGCAGAAGAGAGGCTGTGAGAATATTTAACAGCAGCATTTCAAAGGCAGGCTCTGCCTCTAGGTCAGCAGTGTCTCTGTTCTGCCCACAGCAACGCTCTCTGAAGACACAGCAACAGCTGCATTCAGCCAGCAGAAAAGAATGAAACACACATGTCCCATGTTTCAGGGGGGCCAGACTTGGTTACACGGTGTGTGAATCCTCTAGACACTGTTGGCCCAGCCAGGAAATCCATCCCACATCCTATCTTCTATATGCTAAACCAGTGGCATATAGGAACCATACATAGCTGAAAGCAGCAAGAGAACTGCCCCAATGCAAGTATAGTTGCAGGCAAGCCTAAATCCTTCCCCCCCTCCCGCCCCGCCCGCCCCATCCCACCACAGGGGATCCATCAAGGGATGAGCCAGAGCACAGCCACAGAGCGCAACTCTGCAGCAATTCTGAAATGCGCTGCAAGCCATTGGCAGCACTCCTGCTGTAACTTAGAGCAGCCCTGGGAACTGCTCTAAATTACATATGGGGCTGTTTCAAACCCTGCAGCACATTGGAAGCAAGAGGGCAGAAAGGTGGCTTGTTTAGGGTGATCAGATAAGGTGTGTGAAAAATTGGGACGGGGGGCGGGGGGGAGAGTAATAGTTGCCTATATAAGAAAAAGCCCCTCATAACAGGACTTCTGGTCACCCTAGGCTTGTTCCTTTATGGTGCAGATATTTATGATGCAAACGTGGACGTCACCATCTGCTAACTCTGTGTGCCTCAGTTTTAGTGATGTTTTAAGGGACCCTGCAAATGGCTGCTTTACTCACCACTGGAGTGCTTCCTTGTGGCCACAGCTGGAGATTAGCTCTGCCAGTCTGACACCTCTTCCTGCAGGCGCTGACTCAGTTTCTCTCAGGACTTGACCGCTACCTTTCCCTGGCTTGGCCCTCCAGTCAGGTCACGGTAGTTCTCCCCATCCAGGGGTATGTGTACCAAAGTCTCTCAGTACCAGCTGTCCCAGGCAGTCTTACAATTCACGGACCCTCAATGGTGCCACTTTCCCAGGGCTTGTAGGGGGACCCAAGCCCACCTTCTTCTCTGGGTTCCAGCCCAGGGACCCTACATCCAGTGGCTGTGGTCTGCACTGTCCCACATCTTATTGCTGTTTCCCTGGGCTGCTTCCCATATTGCCTTTATCAGGCTCCTTCTCTACCCTGCTCTGCATATGCCCTTCCCTCCTAGCCAAGTTCCCCTCTCCCCCTTGCCTCAGAGAAAGTGACTGCAGCCCCTTTCTGCCCTCAGCTCCCTGGCTTTATACAAGCCCTGCCTGTACCCGTCCAGGTGAGCTTCATCCTTTAATTAGTCCTCACTGCTCCCTGGTTCCTCCTCAAGGTACAGCCCAGGTGGTTAATTGGCCCACTTAGTCATCTTAACCCCAAGAGGGGCAGGTGTGGGGTGAACTCCCCATCACAGACCCCAACAGAGCTGCCTTAGCAAAGCCAAACTGTTTCTTTCAATTATCCACCTCTACATCAGTCATGGCAGTTTTATGCATGGACCCTGTTTTGTCTGTGTGGTTCATGTTGTGCCAAATGAGGTAATTTACCCACAGAGCCTTTTACCCCTTAAGTCACCAATTCATGATCAGCCAAGGCAGATACTGGCTGCTAGCAGTTTGAATTCAGGAGCCTGTGAAGATAATTAGCGGTCAGTCTAGTTCCCACATCACAAGCGGCACAATGGCCAAGGGCTGAATGACCAGAGACACTCGGCTGCCACGTCGCACCCTAGACACGGGCCCTCTTGAGCCACGGTGAGGAATGTGGCTTTTCTTGCATTCATTTAAGTCAAGAGCATCCAAATTGCAGCCTGAGGGTAAAGGTGACCCACAGAATCCACCTGGCCTCTCTCTTCAGACAGCTGCTGCAGGGCAAGGACAGAGACAAAGGCAGTCCAGGGCAGGATTCTATCGCAGGTGAGCCCAGACAAGCAGTTTTGATTAATCCACCAGGGAAGCCACAAAGGCAAACAAATTCAATTCGATACAGGAGTAACTGGATGATAGTCTCTGGCCTGTGTTATACAGGGAGGTCAGACCAGATGATCACAACAGGCCCAAAGTGACAACGTCTATTAATATTATCATGGGATTTCTTTCATTTTAAGATGTAAATCAGGCAACACCCTCACAACCCTGGTAGCGGCCTTCGTGCTGCAATGCTTGAGCGTTCCCTGATCTGCGCATGCTTCCTTCCATGCTCTATACAGAGCTACCCCTGCAGAGCCCGATAATGCTGAGGTAACGACTTCATAAAATTACTATTGTGTTCCATCTGATTAAGAATAATCTAATTGTTTAACATCTTTGCAAATAAAGCATAATTGCTGTTTGGCTCTCTGGGCTCCGTCCTGTCACCTTCTTGTTGCGTTACAAATAATTACGGCTCTTCCTTACTGAAGTCTAAGTCACTTTAGCTTAGCAGGTGGAGTAGCATCAGAGTTCGGCTTGCAGAAACAGGGATAGCGCTCGTCTCCTTCAGTATCTCAGATCACAGGACCCGGCGCAGNGCAGAAACAGGGATAGCGCTCGTCTCCTTCAGTATCTCAGATCACAGGACCCGGCGCAGGCAGGAATAACCTGTCTCGTGGATAATTTTATATTAAAATGCAAATAATGTGGCAATATCTTTTTAAGGGCTATGGCTGTGGTCAGCTTCTCTGCCCATGTCTCAGCAAAGAACTCCAAGTCAGCCCAAGGAGGTAACCACGATGCTGCCACAAATAGGAAGTAAATCAGTTTGTCATGGCCTCTAGCACAGGCCAAGGGCAGGGTTGCCAGGTGTCCAGTTTTCGACCAGAACGCCTGGTCAAAAAAGGACGCTGGCAGCTCCAGTCAGCACCGCCGACCAGGTCGTTAAAAGTCAGGTTGATGGCAAAATGGGGGCCTGGGGCTAAGGCAGGCTCCATACCTTCCCTGGCTCCGCGCTGCTCCCAGAAGCAGCAGCCAGGTCCCTGCGGCACCTTGGCTCTAGGGCGGCCAGGGACTGGGAGGCTTCACACGCTGCCCCTGCCCTAAGTACCGGCTCTGAGCTCCCATTGGCCAGGAACCACGACCAATAGGAGCTGCGGGGGACAGTGCCTACGGATACAAAGGCAGCGCACACCGCACAGAGTTGCCCGGCTGCGCCTCTACCTAGAGGCTGCAGGGACCTAGCGGCCGCTTCCTCGGAGTCGCTGTAAGCGCCATTGGGACCCCACACACCCCCTCCCTCACCCCAAACCCCTCATCCCCAGCCCCACCCTGAGCCAGAGCCTCACCACCCCACACCCCAACCCCCTGGCCCAGCCTGGAGCCCCCCGCAACNCCCCTCCGGCAACCCAACCCCCTGCCCCAGCCTGGTGACAAAGTGAGTGAGGGTGGGGAAGAGTGAGCAGGGGGGGGGGGGGCGCCTCGGAGAAGGGGCGGGACAGGGTTGTTCGGTTTTGTGTGATTAGAAAGTTGGCAACCCTAGCCAAGGGCTGAGTCTGGGAAGCTAGTTGCACGCATGTATGCGTGTACGTACACACACACACACACACACACACACGGTTGGTGTGCATAGTATTCACAGAAATAGATAAAAGCTGACAGTAATTATCTGACATCCACACACACCCCCACCCACCAGAAAAGCATCCAAGTACTTCACAATTATTGACCTGACTTCCCTCCGCCCCTGTAGGTGGAGAAGTCCCACTTTACAGATGAGGAACAGAAAGATTCAGGGTATATTTACATGGCAGTGAGTCTCAGAGACAAGTGTCTACAGCAGGGGTGGCCAACCTGAGCCGGAGCCAGAATTTACCAATGTGCATTGCCAAAGAGCCATAGTAATATATCAGCAGCCCCCCTTTGCCCCCCCGTCAGCTCTGCTCCCAGCGCCTCCTGCCCACCGGCAGTCTCGCTGATCAGGGCCTCCCCCTCCCTCCCAATCAGCTGTTTCGTGGCATGCAGGAGGCTCTGGAGGGCATGGCAGGCTCAGGGCAGGGGGCAGGAAGGGGTGGAGTGGGGGCAGGGCCTGTGGCAGAGCCAGTGGGTTGAGCAGTGAGCACCCCCCAGCACTTCGGAAAGTTGGCGCCTGTAGCTCCAGCCCCGGAGTCGGTGCCTATACAAGGAGACGCATATTAACTTCCGAAGAGTCGCATGTGGCTCCGGAGCCACAGGTTGGCCACCCCTGATCTACAGAGTTGGGCTGGCATTACAGTGCTAGAAATAGCTAGGGAGATGGTTGGGCTCCCAAGTTAACCTAAGCAAAAAGTCCTTCACCACCACCCCTTGGGCTCTATTCATGTTTCTTCTTACTCTTATCAAACCACCAGCTCCGTAGGCTTTTCCCTGCTGGGAGTCTAAATGCAACATTAGAGTCACACTGGTCCTCTGCCCCTCCCAGGCTTCTCTTCAGTTCCCTGCTCCTTGTAGGCCATAGCTCAGGGCTCCCCTACAGGGTCCTACCTCCTCCCTTCTATTCAGCTGTTCCCCTTCTAGGGCACCAGCCCCGGACTGTCTCCCCGGATCTTGCTCCCTGTTCAGGGCCCATCACCACTGGGATCAAGTCATCCCTATAGCTCTCCTCAGGCCTTTTGAGAGGGAAAGCACTGCCTAGTCTTATCTTTCTCCTGCGTCTTCTCCCTTTGGCTGACTTCCCTCAGTTCCTTACAAGTCCCAGGTGCCTAATGGGTCCTTAGCTAACTCCACCTCATCTGGACAGGAGGAATGAGTTAATCATCCCATAGGTGCAGAAAATGGCATTTTTCCCCCTTCTTTTTCTAGCAGGTGATGTGGGTTCACCCCATCAGAGGGGGTCAATAGGATCAAACATGAATCAAATTTGTTTTATAGTCTTTTTGTTTGTTTGTTTGTTTTTTAATATAAAAAAAGAACCTAGGAAGCCATAAGGAAAGCGGTATTAAAAGAACCTTATTAAAGTTGCACAGTCAAAGGGCCGCAAGATCTTCCATATCATTGCAAAACTGATCTGACTTTAGCTCTCAAAGTCTCCTCCAAAATATTGTGCACACTGCCACCATTAAAAACTCTACATTCATCCCTCCAGAAACCGGCAGTAATAATCTGCCTCACAGAACACAGGGGACAACAGTTTCACAAGCACTGCAGAGCGGCATCGTGAACTCAGTTTATCTACTGCAGAAGAACGAATGATGGAAATTAACCCCACAGGATTAGAACCCACAGTTGGAGAGTTGCTACCCAGTCCACAAACCAGATCTTATGCCACTAAATTAATCCCTCTGCAAATGGGGGCACTGAATAGCTACAATGGGGTAGATTCCTTAGGGCATGTGGGAGGCTTTAGGCCCAGTTTTCTTAATGCTGGGAACATGATTTCAACTGCACAACAAGCTAGAATATAAGTAAAGTCCCTGGGTTACACTTGCTGTTGGCCCAGTCGAAAACTTTTGCCCCGCTCTAATGCTAATAAAGTGTGTTTCACAACTGACACTAGCATGACTGTGGTTTTTAAAAATCACATCTCTAGCCTGCGGTTAAGGTTACCAAAACTTTGACAGACCAATACATTTGCTGAGATGAATGCAGCACAGTCAGCCATCAGATTAGGATCTATTTCTTCTATTCGCTATAAGACAAACTGAAGTTGTGCACATTTTCTTAAAAGGTGAATAAAAATTCATGAACTCTGTATGGAATTTGGACTTATAAACGTAATCAGTCTTCTCTAGAGGTTAAAAGGTTAAGCAGGGGTGACCAATAAATGTATTTCTGGAGCCCCATCCTCCTGAAGTGAGTGGAACTGCTCATGCGTACAGGTTATATGTGCATCGGTCTTTGCAAGATTAGGGCTCAATACTGTAAGCTCTTCATTTCTGGGATCAGGTCTTCCTATGTGTTTGGACAGTTCCCAGCTAGGGCTCTGATCCTACTGCAATATAACATCATCATCATCATCATCATCAAGAAATTAACAACAACAAAGCCATTTCTAAAACCCTACTTGACTCGTGGGATGATAGTCAAAAAAAATTGCAACTAAGTTACGGACAAGCCCTGGAAAAACAAAATTGCAGAAAAGTAATAATGGACCTTATTATTTTCGGTAATAAAGTCCATTATTACTTTTCTGTGATTTTCCACTGTTGGCCATTTGGGGCTGAGAGCAGGGGCTCCCGCTTTCAAAATGGTGGCCGAAGCCTAAATATTGCGGTATCACAATTCCCGTCATATTGTGAATTAAGTAGGGCCTTAGCCATTACTTTTATGTTGCCTATGCACCAAGAAACAAGCTATACTCTCTAGCGCCCTCTAGTGGCTCAGTAGCAACAGTGAAGTCCTATTCATCGAGCTGTACAGGCATCTGTTGAAACCCTTGGTCATCTTGGCACACAGGGCAGAGACTTCAAAGAGTGGTCAATGCAGAGCTAGGCTGGCCTGGGCCCCACTTCTGTGGACACAGGAAGCTGAACAACAGCTTCCAGTGAAGTCAGTGGGAACCGCCGGTGTTCTGTGCCCCTGAAGTCAGGCCAAGAGTGCGTGTGTGGGGCAGCAGAGGAGGAAATCCTTAATTTTGCCAGATGCAGAAGTATAAAATAATAAATTATATTGATATTTAACTCTGCTTTCAATCTACAACGAAGGTCTTGCCCAGAACCGGAGGAGGGGCTCTGCTTTCTAGTGCTCCCATGTGCACGTGATTTATTTTGGAATAACCTTTCCAAATCAGTTTGTAGAAATAGCTCAGCAGAACCTCCAGCCAGGACCAGACGGAACAGCACAATGCAGATAGGGAAATCTGGGGTTCAGCGGGTGAGAGCAGAGAATTTGGGGTGAATCTGGGACTTGTGACAAGAATAATTCATATGCCAAAGTATGATTGACTGATTTCTTTTGGCTTCTGCCTACAACATGCTCTGCTGCCAGACGGCATTTTAATCGCTGCTTTCCTTCCCTGATGGTGCATATGATAAGGGGAGAGGGACTACTCCGCATGCTCTAACTTGTTAAACAGACACCAAAAGAAGATAACTGTTTGAGGCTGTTTGACTTCAGATATTTTTTTAAAATCCCACTAAGCATCTATCAGCACCTAAATACCTTTGTAAATCTGGCCCCAGAGCAATACCCACCTCCTACAGCGCATGCCATGGGATCTTTCATGTCCACACAGAGGAGACAGTGCACTGGGTTTTAATGAGTCAGCTGAAAGATTCCCCACACAGTGAGCATCTGCACAGCATGATACTGTATTTATCTTCCTCAGAGGGAAGATGGACTGAGTTAAACCCGTGGTTCCAAACCCAATTCTGATATGCTTTCCCGGTCATTCAGGATCTTGTCTATACAGCTAAAAGATGCAATTACTTACGTGGTTCTGTATTTAAGCATTATACCACCAGCTCATGTCAATCAGGGGGAGGGATAGCTCAGTGGTTTGAGAATTGGCCTGCTAAACCCAGGGTTGTGAGTTCAATCCTTGAGGGGGCCACTTAGGGATCTGGGGCAAAATCAGTACTTGGTCCTGGTAGTGAAGGCAGGGGGCTGGACTCGATGACCCTTCAAGGTCCCTTCCAGTTCTAGGAGATAGGATATCTCCATTTTTTTTAAATTAAAAAATCTAAACTTCTATTACAGGGGGAGGCACAATATTCATATCCAAGTCTACCCCTCACCCAAACCAAGAGGAGGCACGAATACAAATCTAAAAAAATTAAAACCTCCCCCAAGCAGAGTTGTGAGGCCTGCCAGAGATTCCAGAAAGTCCACTAGTGCCACTGATTTTAGATGGCAGGTGCTCAGATACCACGGTGATGGGCAGCAATGTAAAAACCTAAGGGTACGTCTACACTTCAAGCTGGAGGTGTGCTTCCCAGCTCGAGGAGACTCGCTCACCCAGTGTGCTAAAAACTGCCGTGCAGCCACAGCAGCGTGGGCGGTGAGATGGGCTAGCACCCACAGGACCCACCTAGAGTTTCAGACAGGATCATACTTGGGAGGGTTTAGCCCCTCCCACCACTTGCGCTGCCATCTATTTTTAGCAGACTAGCTTGCTCAGAACAAGCATAGCTATGTCTCCTCAAGCAGGAAACTACACTTCCAGTTCTAAATGTAGCCATGCCCTGAGATGGACAGGCAGGCAGTGTACAGGTCTTTAAACCCTCTCAAAAAGCAAAGTTCAAGTCCGTGCATCCTGGTGCTAAGTGATCAAACTCAGAATAGGGATTAACAGGATTTTTCCAGCCAACCCTGTTGTACTAAAAAGTTATGCTTCCTAGAGGATATCTAGTCTAACACACCTGGCAGGAATTTAGCATCACATGGAGATTAGATCAATTTTTCTGTTTGAAATAACCTTTTCTCTGTACGTTATCAGATCAATAGGACAGCTTCTGTGTGTGGCATCAGCTTTGTTGTTAGCTTTCATGCAGCAAACACCAATATTGATCAATTTAGAAATGGAGCTCTCCGTTCCAAAGCGAAGTGTATTGTCTAACTGCGAACTTCAGACTCAAAGGGGGGGGGGAATATTTAAAATCCTCCTTTGTTGTGATCTGGAGAGTTATTGATTGGTTAAGAGGCAAACGCTTGAGGGAGTAATTATAACCACAGCAATCCCAGGAGGATACTGACTCCAGAGGAAATAGACATTTTTAGTAGTATTAAGGCTGTACATAAATGACTAGGTTTGGGAGAATTTGATTTTTTTTTTTTATTTCAACACACAAAATCAATGTTTATTTTGAAGCATGTATATCTATTTAAATGTTCACAGTTGTGCAAAATTGGGGGGGGGGAGTAAATCAGACATTTAATGACAGTAGATGTGGAGACTCAAAAAGTTAATAGCTATAAAGCTTTAAAACACAAATTGTCAACATTATGTGTCAAAATATACAAAGTAAATATCCTTAAATCAGACAGGTAAGAAAAAATGCTGCCTGACAATGTATGTGCCTAGCTCTAAGTTTCCATCATCAATGAAAATAGTTCTGTTTTATTTGTGTGTGCAGTGAAATCAATATTCATCAACATTTGCCAATAAAAATCTAACCTTTCCAAGCCTATAAATAATCAACAGACAGCAAATCCAAGCTTCTGGTTAATCATCAGGCCTCTGTCGCCCAGCCCTCCCGCGGCTTGTCTGCCTTTAGACTGCCAGTGATTTCTTTTCTGTCCGGAAGGGGCCTTGCACATTGTGACCACTACAGAAACTTGTTTTTAATATTTATATCACTGCAGCACCTATCATTGAAGTGCTAGGCACTGTACAAACACAACAAAAAGATGGCCCTGCCCCAAAGAACTTACAGTTTAAGACAATAATAATAAAGTCACCATCCTAATGCTATTGAAAGGGAAACCATCTTCTGTTTTTAATTTTTGTGTACTTGTCATAGTTACAAGTAACATCTAATTCACTAAAACAGAAAGGCATTAGATGGGAGTAGGAGGGCAAAGACGGTCTCTCTTTTTCAATTTGCCTACTCCAGGTCTTTACAGCACCTTGTGCATAGTACGTTTCATTGTTTCCCAGTATAGCCAATGTCCTTGTTTGTGTGGGTCTTGCCAACAGCAGCAGGGGAAATCTTTTAAAAGACCCCCTGCCCCAACATGACTGTAAAACTTGAGAGGTGGGGCTCACAGGCAGAGATAAGAAGCTACCTTTTAACCTTTTTAATTTTTAACGGCCTAGATTTGAAAGTGCCATCATATCAACTTTGTATTGACAAATTTCCTCATTACAACAGTTTAATGAGGGCCCCAGTCACCTGGGCAGAGCTACATTTCAACTTATAAATAATTGTGTTTTTCAACTCACAAAGCATTATGTGAGCCAACTAATCCTCATGCCATCCGTGTCGAGTAGGCAAGCCTCCACTAGACAGATGAGAAGCGCGAAGGCGTTTACTGGCCCCAGGAGTAGCTCTTGGTGGAGCAGGCATGGTATAATGTCTCTGTCTGGCACTCTCTGCCGACAGTTGCTCCAGTGGTCTCACCTCCCATGACAGGTCACAGATTAGCCCACCTCTTCTGGGGTAATAATAGCCACACCCAAACTCTACCTTTCCCAGCATCAGCCCTCTGCGTGCTCTTCACCCACCCACTCCTGGGCTCAGCAGAGCGCCTCCTCATTCTGCCCGAGCTTCTGCCTGAGGGCCCGGCTCCTCCCAAGCCACGGACTCTCCAGGCTTCTTCCCTGGAGTCTCCCTTCTCCCTGGCCTGCTTTAGGAGTCTCCCTTCAGGGCAGTGGTTCTCAGCCAGGGGCCCCCTGGGTGCTGAGAGCAGGTTTCAGGGAGGCCCCCCAAGCAGGACTCGCTGGGGCCCAGGGCAGAAAGCCGGAGTTCCACCGCATGGGGCTGAAGCCCGGGGCCCTGAGCCCTGCCACCTCGGGCTGAAGCAGAAGTCTGAGCGACTTAGCTTCACAGCGCCTCCTGTGGGACGGGGTCGCGGGCAATAGTCCTGCTTGTTACCCCTTAACGCCAGCCCTGGCTTTTATAAGCAGAAAACCGGTAACTGTGGCACAGGTGGGCCGTGGAGTTTTTAATAGCAGGTTGGGGGGAGGCTCAGAGGTTGAGAACCCCTGCTTTAGGGACATACCAGTTCTTTCCTGCAGGCCCTTCTATTGCTCCTCGCCCTTCTGACTGGGCCTTCTTTCGCAGCCCAGCTTGCCGTCTCTCAGGGTTTAATTCCCTTTTCAACCCTGCCCCCGTCAGGGCCTGCTGTCCAAGGGTGTTCCCTTCCCCTGAAGGCCAGCTTTTCTTCCCAGCCTTCTCCTAGCCTGACCAGGATCCCAGGGCTTATTCCTTGCCCCTCGGCTTCCTCCTCGCTATTCCTAGGCCTTGGCTACACTCGCGGATTGTCGCAAGCGAGCGTGCAGCGCTGCAGGCGCTGATTACACTGGCGCTTTACAGCGCTGCACTCGCTGCACTCGGGATGTGTGTGTTTTTTCACACCCCTGAGCGCAGCAAGTGCAGTGCTGTGAATTGCCAGTGTAGCCAAGGCCCTAGAGAGCGACTGCAAACTCTCTCCCTGCAGCCCCTTTTTAATAGTGAAGCAGACCTGACTAAATAACCTATAGCTACCAAAAACTATATTTATATTCTCTCGCTGCCCTGGGTCCAAGCCTCTTTCTGCTACAAACGTCCTCTCTTTATACTAACCAGCCTGCTCCTGCCCCGCTGGGCTTCATGGTCCGTTAAGCCTGGCTCCCGCTCCAGCTGCGGTCAGCTAACATAACTGGCCTCTCAGGCCCATTCAGGGACTGTGTAGGGTACACACCCCATCACAGAACCTGAAGACAGAGGGGTTACAAATCAAAATGTAGGCAAGTCATTTAGGTAGAAATATTCAAATGTGGGGGCTTCTAGTGAGGCATCTAAATTCAGCTTTAGGCAACTAGCGCAAGAGGCCTGACTTTCAAAGACGTGGGACGCTCAGAGTTCTACAATGGTACGGAGGGTCTTGATCTGGGACATCGTGCAGAGTTAGGGAATACGTGGAAAGACAGAGAGAACAGATATTGAACACTGCAGAAATAGAAAGAAAAAAAAAAAGGAGTGAAGTCAGAAAGGGAAGATCTAACAAAAACCAAGGGGGAAGACAGCACATTACGTTATTAAACAGAAAACAGATTGGTAATGTTACATTAAATACAGTGCTTGATAAACAGTACACTACTGCTTTAGTCCTTTAAATTAGGGGGGGGGGGGGGGGGGGGGGGGGGCGTGGCCTGGGAGGCACGAGTATCTTTCATCTTGGCTAGTAGGTCTAATCCTTGACTAGTCAGTGTCAGGTAAATTTCCCAAGCCCTGGTGTGTGCATGAATGGAAACAAGAAAGAGACCGTGACATTTATTTTTGGTTGTCTTCTTAATTGCATCAGTGTTCACACCTAGACTTGCTTTGGAAGTAAAGAGCCAATGGAATCAGCTATTGCACCACCTGTCCCACAACACACTCTCAAGCAATAGCTAGTGTCCATAACCATCTGATCCTGGCCCCACTAAGGCGAATGGCAAGACTCCTAAAGACTTCAGGTTTCAGAGTTACAGCCGTGTTAGTCTGTATCCGCAAAAAGAAGAACAGGAGTACTTGTGGCACCTTAG